>NW_027272147.1:245000-508343 GCF_040938485.1 Diadema antillarum | reverse complement strand
GTGTACTTGCAGACAGATTCAAGAGTTTCAACGCCTCTTTCATGCTGCTAGCCGTCATCGAGGGACCAATCTTAGTCTTGGTAGTCATGTCTAGACTGCTGATGAGATGGAAAGGGATAACGTAAAAAACAAAATGGGGATATTGGAGTAAGTAATTTGAGTCAATTATTATCCGTTCACACTTTATTCATCTGCATGGCGGAACCTTGGCATAATGGATATCAGATTTGGATTTGTGAACAGAAGGTCATTCGCGACGTGGTGCCGCAAAGGAATGGTTTCGCTGTATTATTCTGTCGAATGCTTTTCATTAGAGGTAGAGCAACAGAATCAGGCCCTGTTTCTACATACGCCATCTTTCTGTAAAAGTAAAAGTAGATTGAAGTAAAGTAATGTAAGTTATAAAATTAACAAATATAAGTCCACTTTATCGGATCTTGAAAAAAAAATGAATCTTTACTATAAGATTTCACTCGCACCGATACATTTTACGCGGGTACGTCTTACATGCCATAACACAAACAGTCTCTATTTTAGACCACGACCTACTCTCATTCGATATTTAAGTAAAAATCACAGACCAGCAAAAATGAATGTCTTTTGTCGTTATTGGGCGTTAACATTCTGGGAAGGAAATTAGTACGAGCAGATGGTCTTAACAGACTCAATTGATAGATTATGTCATTAGTAGGATCTTGGTTTCGAATGTTAGTTAGTTAGTTAGTTAGTTAGTTTGTTTGTTTGTTTGTTTGTTTTTTGGCGTGTACAGGTAATAAAAACAAATAGTGAAAAAAGTTACATACTACAAAATAACGGCACGAATACAGAGATTAATGTTGGCCACAGAATGATTAGAAATCGACATAAGCCAATGTGAATGTACATTTCGTAGGACGTTTAAAAGTTGCTTTTGGAAGAGAACAATTTCTTAGCCCCATAGCAATTTGAACCCAGACCTGCATATAGCACTACTACCTCTTTGTTCAAAATCACGACCCTGAATCACTTGCCTCACGCCACTTCTTATGCATGAAGGGTACAATGTGGCGGTATTCAATGACCTATGAAGACTTGAAATTGATTATAAAGTTGATTTCTGTAATAAGTCTATGGCAGACTGTGTGTTCAGGAAAATTAAAATCGGTTTATCTTTTCTTAAAACAGGGCCCTGATGTTTGACACAGTTGACCCTCGTATTTCATGGTATAGATATTACAGGGCTGATGGACTGATGGTCACTGTCATCACCACTGAACATTTGCTTTGAAGTTCCTCAGGGGTTGATATGGACCCCAGTTATTCACTGTTTATTATGATCTTGTTCAGCGGCCAAAGTATCAGGGAATCTGTTATAGCCCCCCCCCCCCCCCCCCCCCCCCAATGCACTACATCCCCCTCCCCTCATTTTGTACCTGAAAAAAAAAATCAGGACAAAGAAAAAATCGGGAAAAATGGGGGTAAAATCACAACATTCATAAATTTTAAAAAAGGTTCCGCCCTCAGATTTTTTCAGTCTAAGAGGGGAGGAGGTTACTATTGATCTCAATCCCCCCTGCCCCCCGTCCAGTAGCCCCAACCCTAAAACGTTCCCGGCGGACCTTGTTGTGTAGCACAGACAGAATATTGCAATGTCCAGTTTGATAATGCTGACAACGTTGTGTCTTATTCCTGCGACCGTAACATTTCTAATGTACAAGAGATACTGAATTTTGATTTCAAACTTCATGTGCATGTGAAGAAATCATTAAGCTGCAGTAACCCTTCATGTTAAAAAGATAGATATAATACTGACAACGCTGTATGATTATTCCTGCCACAGTAACATTCCGAATGTAACAGTTCTGGTCGAGGTGAGGATTTAGCTTTTAACGTTTTGCGAGATATTCAGAAAACACACTATGAGATGTCAAAGAGCATGCAATTCTAAAGGGGTATCAAAAGTTTATTTGATGAAAACAGATTTTGGAATGGCATAAATATCCAAAAACAAGGTGAAACAACGAGATCCTAATAAAAGCCGTTGTCGCCTCTTATTATTATCACTTTTTTGTGGATATCTCAGCCATTTGAAAACTAATTTTCATCAAATAGATGATAAATCCTTCTTAAAATGACATGCTCTTTCATATTTCATGAGAGGTTTCTCATTATCTCATTTATTAATGTTCAAAACATGAATCCCCACCTCAACCAGTATACTGTACAATCTCTTTAATACTGAATTTTGTCTTAAAACTTCATGTGGATGTGAAGAAATCAATAAGCTGACCCTTCATGTTAAAAAGACTGTACGATTCAATGGTATTCGAATTCACCAAGTCAATACAACTTTAGAGTGTCTTAGATCTATTCTTGATTGATTTGAAAAATGGAATGAACATTCGAACTCTTTAAGTGGTAAGCTAATGAAATACTTACCGTGGTCAGCTGCACAATAATTTCTATGATAATGAAGCAAATTATGCAATAATTCTACTAAATTAAACGTAGTAGTATAATTGCATAATTTGCCAAATTTGGACTATTCAGACATGTTGCAGATGTACGATTTAGCTGATAGTATAATTATTCAACAGCTACAAATACTTCAAAACATAGAATTATCTATATGAATTTGAATCTTGAATCTTGAATCAAAGTAAAGCCTTACCAACATAACTATATCTAATTATCAAGTGGTTCTATTCTTTATTGGCCTTCGTTACATCAAGATGTATAGGGTCTACGCTTAGACCTCGTTTATAAATCAGTCAATTTGTCGTTAACATTTTCGTCAACCATTTCACCTTTCCTCGTACAGCTAATACAAGATTCTACGACCAACTCCACGTTTCGTACCTCGTTAAACCACTAAATGGGTTTTGTAACTAACGTTTATATGCACATGGGGATCAGTGCAATAATGATAACTTGCCTTTGTAAAACTTGCCTCAATGCAGAATATGAATGCGTTGCGTAAAAACTATCGGAGACTTTTTGTATTCATAATCATGGTATCATCATTCTCTCACACTTCTAGTGGAGCGGCATAGCTTGAAAAATGAGAGAAATTGTGCATTTTATGATAAAAGCACCAAATTTCGTACACATGTTGACAATAACATTTGAAATAAATTCAGATATTGGGCCATCGTAAATAGCGCCCTCAACGTCCATGACAGCCGTTTTTCAAAATGGCCGCCAGAAATGCCATTTTTTTGTAAAAAAGATACAAATTTCAGACGGGAAAATCTATAAGATTTAGCAAAGGAGTGGGAAATAACATTTAAAATAAATTTAGATATTGGGCCATCGCAAATTGCGCCCTCAATGGCTATGGCAGCCATTTTTTAAAATGGCCGCCATGAATGCTGTTTTTCGTAAAAATTGACAAATTTCAGACGGGAAAATCTATATGATTTTGCAAATGAGTGGGAAATAACATTTAAGATAAATTTAGATATTGGGTAATCGCTAATTGCGCCCTCAACGGGCATGGCAGCTATTTTTCAAAATGGCCGCCATGAATGATGCTTTTCGTAAGAATTGACAAATTTCAGAGGGGTAAATCTATAACATTTTGCAACTGAGTGGGAAATAACATTCAAAATAAATTTAGATATTGGGCCATTGCAAATTGCGCCCTCAACGGGAATGGCAGCCATTTTCCAAAATGGCCGCCATAAATGCCATTTTTCGTAAAAATTATAAGATTTCAGAAGGGAAAATCAAAAAGAGTTTGAAAACGAGTGGAATATAACATTCGAAATAGATTTAGATATCGGGCCATCGCAAATTGCGCCCTCAGCGGCAATGGCGGCCAGTTTTAAAAATGGCTGCCATAAACAACACTTTTTTTTTCTGAATTTGCTAATTCCAGGAGGAAAATCGACAAGATCTTGCACTCAATTTAAAAATTTCGTTTGAAATACATCTATTGCATATGTATTACATTATTGTAAATAGCGCCATCAATGGCCATGGCAGCCATTTTTAAAAATGGCTCTCATAAATACCACCATTTTGTTTTGAATTTGCTAATCCAGGAGGAAAATCAATAAGATCTTGCCCTCAATTTAAAAATTTGTTTAAAATACATCTAGGGCCTATGTATTACATTATTGTAAATAGCGCCCTCAATGGCCATGGCAGCCATTTTTCAAAATGGCCCCGTGGATTCATTTTTTTTTTTTTGATTTCCTGATTTTACAAAGAAAGAGTCAATTAGGTTTTGCAGACAATTTGAAGATTATGATCGAAATGAATATTTGCATTAGATTAGTGCCCTCAACGGCCTTGGCCGCCATATTCTAAAATGGCTGCCATTGTTAAAATTATTTTGTTTAAAAAATGGCAATTTCAGAAAGAAAAGTCAACAAAATGTGTACATAAATTGAAAATCATGTTAAAAATCAAACAATATGTCAAGCCATCTTAATAGGGGTCCTCATCGGCCATAGAAGCCATTTTTCAAAATGACTACGATAACCGTAGATAACATGTATTATTATTTCAAATGTCTAGACAATGCAAATTCATAAAAGAAAAAGCCAACAGGATTTTGCATACAAGTTGATAACTGTGTCAAAATATAAAGAGATTATTTAGGCCATCGGTGAATTGCGTCCTCAGGAGCTAGCTAGGGTAACTTTATATTTAAGAATGGCTGCCGTCGATGTTTTTTTTTTCTAAAACGACGACAATGTAATTTTGTATACAGGTTGACAATATTAAAAATTTTGATTATATTAATTCTAGATATTGTCCCTTCGCAAATTTTCAAGAAAAAAAAAAACCGCTCACATCGTTAATGGCAACCATTTTCCAAAAATGGCTGTCATAGATGGCATTTTCCTTCAATAAAGGCGTGCTAATGCTGGATGAAGGCAATACAACTTTTTGCGCAAGTTGACAATTAAATACAAAGAAGTTTAGACATGGCGGCATCATAAGCTGTGTTCTCAATGGCCATGTCACCCATTTGTCAAAATGGTAACAATACACTTTTCTTTTTTGTCTTGAAAATTTGCTTAATTTCAAAAGGAGAAGGCAGTAGAATACATACATAGACATTATGTAATCTGTATTGTGGTGTTAAAGGAATCATTTGAGGAACAATGAAAATAAACAAGGCAAATGCTTAGCAATTATATCCCATCAATAATGAAGCCCCCCCCCCCCCCCCCCCCCACCACCACCACACGATGGAGCTTTTGAATCTTTAGTGAAATTTAACAATCTGGTCCACACTTTTGTGGAATATTTGCAAATTATCAATCTAAAAAGTAAGAAAACTCGATATTCATAGACAATATCAATGGATGAAATGCGGGATCTGTCACCTCTTATTCTGCATGTTTAAAATAAAAATTCAAAATCGAATACACAGGGACAATGTAAACGGCTACATCATTTTTGTGCTACATTGTACATAGTGTTCCGCGCTTGTACCTTTTTACTATGTACTTAAAAGTCCACAGAGATGTACTGAAAGAGACCGTGGGAAAGGGGCTTCTCTCTCCCAAACGAGGGAGCTTTTACACTTTTTGATTAAAATTCAGCGATTTAATGCAAATTTCAGGTGGCAAACATGAGAAAGTTCCGAAAAAGAGTAATATGAATATCCAGGGACAATGGTGTCATGTATTAAGTTTGACAGCAACACCATATCATTCAATACATTGGACTATAGACTTATATATAATGTAACATGTAACTTCTTACGACAGATACGATGGCCTTTCAATTTACGATAAAAGTGATTGTGCTTTCTATGTTTCCATAAAAAACACGTACTTTTGATAACTATATTGTTAGCCGACACACGCGAAATACTGTAATTAGAAATAAACTGAAAAAAATGAATTTAGAACTAACCCACCGAAGAGGGTGCAATTTTGGATGGCCTATTGTCAAATTCATTTTGAATGTAATTCTATAATTTGTGGAAATTCTTATTGACATCTGCAAAATGTAAAACAAAAATAGCATTGTTTTTGAAAAATGGCTGCAAGGACCGTTGAGGGCGCAATTTCCGATTGCCCAATATTGAGATTTATTTTGAATGTCATTTCCCAAATATATGCAGAATTTCATTAACTTTTCCTTCTGAAATTAGCCGTTTTTTTTTAAATGAAAAAGTGGCACTTATATGGTGCCCATTTAAAAAAAAAAATGGCTGCCATAGCCATTGCGGGCGCAATTTCCAATGGCCCAATATCTGGATTTATTTTGGGATGTAATTTCCCATTGCGGCTTGTTTGCAAATAATTATTGGCTTTCCCTTCTGAAATTTGAAATTTTTTTACAAAAAATGGCATTTTTGGCAGCCATTTTGAAAAGTGGCTCCCATGGCCGTTGAGGGCGCAATTTCCGATGCCCCAATATCTAGATTTATTTTGAATGTAATCAACATTTGCTGGCAAAATCTTATTAACTTTTCTCCTCTGAAATTTGCAAAGTTATTGTAGAAGTGGCACATATGACAGCCATTTTGAAAAATGGCTGTTATGGACGTTAAGGGCGCAATCAACAATGACTAGATATTATTTAAATTCATTCTGAATGCAATTTCCCACTTGTTTGCAATCTTACTGGCTTTCCCATCTGATGTTAGCAAATCTTTTGACAAAAATGGCGTTTATAGCGGCCATTTTAAAAAATGGCTGCCATGGCCGTTGAGGGCGCTATTTTCGATGGCCAAATATCTAGATTTATTTTGAATGTAATTTCCCATATGTAAGCAAAATCTTATTGACTTTTGCCTCCTAACATTAGTAAAATTTACGAAAAAATGGCATTTATGGCAGCCATTTTGAAAAATGGCTGCCATGGACGTTGAGGGCGCTATTTACGATGGCCCAATATCTAAATTTAATCTGAACATGATTGTCAACCTGTGTACGAAATTTGGTGCTTTTATCACAAAATGCACAATTGTTCGGCTATGCCGCTCCACTATTCAGAGAAATTTATATGAGAACTCGTCAATCTACCCTGTGTGAATATCATCGTACTGTGCCTATTTGCTTTATTGTAACATCTATTCTCTCTTTTTTTTTTTGCATAAATGTTTTAATCCTTCATTGACTTTATCCTCTTGACTTGTGTTTGTTCTTACCATTTCAGTTGTTTATGTTTCACATTGTTTTTATAATATATTATGTCTCACGACGTATAACAAGATATTTAAGTCCCTGTTGTAAGTGGACACTTTTCAAAACAGCTTTGTCGTGGAATCATCGATATCCTGTACTATGTTACTCAACTATCAAAGTATTGCTTATTTACTTTCGTAATTGTGTTTATACGCAAAGAAAGTACCAGATTAAGGCAGCAAGGCTGCCTGAAGTGAAGGAAAGGTTGTGCTACCTGATTCATTCATTTATTCATTCATTTATTCATTCATTCATTCATTCATTCATTCATTCATTTATTCATTCGTTCGTTCGTTCGTTCGTTCGTTCGTTCGTTCGTTCGTTCGTTCATTCATTCATTCATTCATTCATTCATTCATTCATTCATTCATTCATTCATTCATTCATTATTTTGGTGATTGTGTTTAACTACCAAATTGTGTTTAATTCGATAATAATTCATTCATTATAAATTACATCACATTGTATAATAAACGAAATATATAAGTTTGCCAAAAATCTCATAAGTATTAGTAATGCTAAAGAAGAATACTGGTAGGGTGGATCCCCCCCCCCCCGGGGGGTTATAAAAGAAATCATTATGATTGATATAATCATACATATAAGCGGAATTACGAAAGAAAGTGGGACATGGAAACCTAACTAAACCTGAACAAACACACCCTGGACAAATGATACACTGAGTCGATGTCATGTGCAATGGAGTGGGAAGAGAGAGAGAGAGGGGGGGGGGGTAGGGGGAGAGGGGCGAGGGAAGGAGGGATGGAGAGAGAGAGGGAAACTTCTTACGGGGTGCGAAGATAAAGAAAGTAGAGAACTATAACAAGAACTAATGGAAGATGATGGGAGAAAGGTGTTTAAGAATACTTGTCATTTAGAGGTGCTTACAGGGCTCTTTTCAAACATTCATGATCTACGAAACGCAGTGCCGGACCCTTGCCGCATTACATACACTGATCATGTGGGGTGCACGTCACAACCTCGTCATCTACGAGTCATTCTGTTCACGAGATAGACACGACATGAACATGGCCAGAGAGCTCCACATCAATAAGCACAAAGTCCCTTTGATCCTTCCTGAGGGTATTTCAGCCGGATTTTCCACTCACTTGCTCATTCCTTTAAGAGAACGGTGAGAACATGCTTGCCGAAACGTCGGGATTGGGTAGGCCCTTTTCAGGGCCACTCACATACTCCAGAAAGAATACGTGGTGTACCGTGAAGCCTTCTACCACCCAACGTTCTACCACCACGGAAGCCTTCAAAGATTTCATTAATAAGCCAGTTTGCGGTGCAACTTTGAGCATGAACAGAAAAAGGTCATTATTTTGTACCAGCAGCGCATGTTGTTGTTGTTTTTTTATTCACAGAGATAAGCATATGTGATGTAATGATTATTTCAAGTTATCATTATAATATGTGTTGCTTGCGTTCACATCCACGTACCTACAGAAAAATCAGTATTTGGCAATATCAATAGAAAAATATTGCTAAATACATTCAATGAAAAAATAATGAAATGGATGTTTTCCAAAGTGCTAATTGATGGATCATTCTGGTCACCTGGTCTATGCGAGTTCACTCCCTTTGTTTAAACATGACTGGTGAATTACATAAATGAATTGTTACGTCGGGCAAGCTAATCCATTCTGTCGCTTGAAAACTAGTGAAGTGCCTAATCAACCGAGAAAGAAGAATATTTTGTCATTTGTACACATTTTGCACATGAGCCAACCCCGAACTGCATGGCTTATTATACAATATTCGCCCCACGAAAAATGAACGGCTACAATATTAAATGCCTGCGAGCAGCTAAACACTAACTTGGCAAGGGCCCGCGAGCGTGCCAGGATGAACAGCGCCATCAACAAACCAATGACACGTATTATGCGCCTGGTGTTCCTAAAAAATAAATTAATGGCATTTAAAAGCTGAAGAAATAGTAATGAGAGGGTGTCGAGCTCGTGGGCCTATTTGGATATCAATTGGCATTCTTGTGAGCCTGTCCTTACCGAGTGTCTAACTCGTAGCCAGTATAACTCGTGGGTGTCTAGGTCGTGGGATATGACCCCATGATTGAATGTTACAAATGTGTGTAAAGCCTGGTGTCAAGTGGTCCAATAGGGCACGAACAAGTAGCGGAAGGCAAATTTAGTAAACCGCCATGTTCTTGAGAGATTCCACGGTCCTTCATTAATGCTTCAGAATTGTTTATGACCAAAATTAAGACGCGGAAAAAAAAAATTCCCAACAACTTGGGAAAATTCTTTACATTGTTCCTAGGACATCGTCAGGATATCCTGCTTTTAGTGGCACCTCTTTCTCTTCCGCTAAACTCTCCAGGAAAAAAAAAAGAGCCTCTGCGATCCGATACGGACAGCTTTGCAGAGACAAGCGGAAGTTACCCAAACATTAATGTTGCCATTAAACCTGGTACTTATCTAGTACAATGTGGATGATATACACGTCGAACTATAGTGAAGCCGCTGCGGACATTGAGTCAATACGGTTCTGGCTGGGTCTGTTTATATATAAGGATACAGGTTGCAACGTATACTGTATGGATCTCAATCTAAAACAAAATACACACACACACACACACACACACACACACACACACACACACACACACACACACACACACACACACACACACACACACACACACACACACACACAACAATAACTAATATGAATTGAATAAATGCTGTAGAACCCATTCCAGTGAAGGTATTAAATCCGTTGAGGACGAGACCAGAATATTCCCGGCCAGGTGTCTATGGGAAATGCGTGTTGTAGCAAAATCAGCCCGCCATCAGTTACGGCCGCGGTTCAAAGTTTTGTGTGTAAGCTTATCATATCTACCAAAAGTTATATAGGTCAGAAACACATGAGATAATGACTTCATCGCCTCAAAAGTCTCTTTTTTTAAATTATTTCTGCTGAAACCCATTACATTGATATTTACTCTTTCTTCTTTAAAGGGGAAGGCTAGTAACTGATCAGTGGGAATCAGTGGAAATGCTGGGAGATGATTGTTCCAATCCTTATGGGATTCATTCAAGAGTACATTATATATCTATTGTTGTGTGAAAATTATTTGCTTCAGAATGATGGTCTCATATTCAGTGACGGGGCATTAATCTGCACATTACTTGAATATGAGACCATTCTGAAGCAAATAATTTTCACACAACAATAGATATACAATGTACTCTTGAATGAATCCCATAAGGATTGGAACAATCATCTCCCAGCATCTCCACTGATTCCCACTGATCAGTTACTAGCCTTCCCCTTTAATAAATCATCGTAAGTTTCTCTTTGATTTCCACGTAGAATGTTCAGAGAGTTGTTGTTCTTTAAATAGATTTGCTGATATCAAGATAATCAACAAATCACATTTTGACACATTAGAATGTAACGTCTATACAAGTAGGATTAGTTTACAATTGATACATCTATCTCTTTTGAAGCTCTAATACAGCGCAGTGCGTTGTGGTTAATGCCACGTAATATCGTCTAAAACAGATGTTGAAAATGTACGGACTCAAACAGAAATTTGTCTCATGTTTCATACAAGCAAATATCCGTTCTTGGCTCCCATAAGATGCGGATATAGGTTATAATATTTAATCATGATATAGACAAATTGAGGATAATCATGAGATTAAAACTAAGGCAAATTTGACCACATTCAGGAAAACAACAAACAAATTAAAAAGAACTATATAGTGTATAATGTAAATATATAAACGAGATATCCTGTCTTAGGACTTAATGAATTTGCAGCAATCGCAATAGATGAGAAGACTACAACGGCTTGTGACGTCAGAATATATAAATAACGAGAACGACATTAAGAAAACATAGAGAAAACTCAACATTGTTCCATTTTTTATAATGAATTAGCAGCAATTGTCTTGATACCTATCCAGAAATTGGGGGAGGGGGTGATACCCATAACATATAGAGTATGTCAGTTTAACAATATGAGGGAACGTGTGCTTTTCGTTTACAAAAAATAAGGAGAAATTTTGTTGAGTTTTCTTAGTATTTTTTAAATTAACAAAATCCTCCATTATGTGACTGTATAGTTTGTTTGTTTGTTTTTTCATCCATGCAGCGATAGAAGCACCAAAACATTACAAATTCATAACTTTTCAACGGATTGTCGGAATTTCCCTAACACGCTCATGTCCGAGTTTTATGAATCTGTCTTTTGTGATTGTGTGATTTACATCAGGCCTATTCAATACAGCTATGATTAGATCGATTGGCATTTATTTTGAATTGTGTCCCCCCCCCCTCGATACAGAATCATACTTTATATGTATGGTGTACCTTTTGACATAGGCCTACAGTTTTTTGACATATAGTAAACAAACAATATAGTGGCAAAGTGTAATACTTGTAGGGTACATCATACAGTGGACTCCCGTTATAACGAAATCCTCGGGACCGGCAGTTTTCTTTCGTTATATCGGAATTTCTAACCGAACAAATAAACAATAGAAATACATAGAGTGGATGACATTGCAGCCCAAATGTTTACTTCGTTATGACCGGAATTTCGTTATAACCGTGTTTGTTATAACGGGAGTGCACTGTATTAACAATAAGTAAGCGCAATGTGTGTAGAACTTTAAAGTGATTTGGTTAATGCAAAGTTGCATGCAAATATTGTTGAATAGCTTTCCCGTCAACCAATTTCCTGCTTCCGGCGTTAAGAACGCTGTGCGGTAGAAAGGGAGATTTCTAGTCTCTTCAAAATTACTTTTTATTAGGCATAGAAAGCGCGCAAAACTCCGACTGCAAACTATATCTACAAGCTATGAATAGGTCTTATTATATCCATTGCAATAGGCACTTACTGTTAATCTATTGTGTTAGATATTGACCCAGGCACGTGGTGACGTGATGCTCTGTAATCAATCGAGTATAGAATTCAAGGCAGATATATCACAAGACTGTCGGGTTTTTGCCGCCTGCCAATAAGAGGTGGACCTGGTTGGTCGCAGCATAAAGTCGTGATTTATTGAAGTTCTCGGATTTCGCTCCAGAGTCCAAAGTCAATGCTCTTTGGGTGGTCGACATTGTGTGAGCATAGGAATATTATGCTTTTATACTCTGTATGCGTGTGCATATGCGGAACTAATCTATCTGCGTATACGTTGTAGTTTTCGCGTGAAGGTGCATGCATGGTTGATAACAGACAGATCAGACAGATCAGCTCATCAAGATGATCGTCAAAGCTGGACATCTGCTGCTCATTGGAGTGCTGACCGGTAACAAAGATGATAATTTGATAATCTTAATTCTCCCGGTTTTTCGGTCACTATTATCGGTACCATGAAAAGAACGAGTTTTTCAGCTCAGGCCAACTACTTGTCTACTTTCAGTTTCATTATTACATTCGATGTCTATCTACAGCCGACACTTGGTCGTAATTGTTAGCTAATGAACATATTAAGTTAGGATATACACGGTAGTTGATATAGAGATTGACTGACAAAAAGCAATGCACTCGAATGTTTTTTCTATGTTTGTTCTGCCGAGACCTGTCTCACCTCATCGGCTATTAATGTTCAGGCATTTTCTACTAAAATGCTTGCGATATGAGATTTTGTTTATAGATCCATACAGGCTATGCAGTCTTATCATAACAGGAACTGTAAATAATTATTTTGTCAATAGGCCTATTGTCTATATAACTTCACGTCTAAACTGGGTCGAGGAATTATTTTTTTAAAAACAAAAGTTAGCTTCTTGGATTTGTGACACTTATGGGTTTAGAAATACATGAGTGACCTAGAGTGCTGAGTTTATCAACTTCGATGGCAAAGTTGATATCCAAACCGTATCTTTTCCGTGGCTTAAGTATGCCGATGTCATACTCTTGGAATTTACTTTGGGCTTAGATTGGTCCTGGATCTGTGATGATCCCATATTAGAGAATATTCTTGCTTGCTTCCAGAGTAAAGAAGAAGTCTGCGAAGCTTGCATTAATCCAATGGAACGTGCATTATGGAGGACAGTTGGTCATCATTATGATCAGTTTACACTACCGTGATTTCCTCTTTCAAAACCCTCCACTCTTCCTCCACTTCTGAACTTTCTCCCGCTTTCTTCTCTTTTTCCTTTATAGTCTTCACCTATTTTAACACAGCATTCTATCTGTTCCTTGACTTTTAAAATATGCATGTCTCCACTTTATTCTCTTCTTTCCCTCGTTTCTTCTGTTTCAAGTTCTTCCTCATCGAGTTTCTCCTCATTATACACGTACATACCTTCCCTTTGACATGTCTGACCATCTCTCTTCCATGTTTGTTTATACCACATTCTCCTGCCTTCAGTCACTCCAATTCCTTCCGCCTCTCCCTTGTCTTTCTTTGTTTTCTATACCTTTCTTCCATCTCTTTTAGCCTTACATCTTTTCTCCCCCTTCTTCCAATCTGTCAATCCCATTTCCACCTCCACCACTCCTCTTATAACATTGGTTCCTATCACATTATAGTACACGTCGGTTGAGAATGATAGGGCGTTAAGTTGCCACTAAATGAAGCCGTAACGCCCTTATAATTCTCAGTTATTATTCTCTTCCACACAGTCTTCCCAGTGTTCTCCTCTTCAGCCTATTGATTCTTCTGACTTTTCTTTCTTTATTCGCATCCTCTTTATTATTCTCTACATCTCCTCTTTCACTTTATCCAAACCCTTCTTCGTTGTTTCCGTCTCCTTTAGTCAACTCTGTTCTTCTCTTTGTCACGTTTGTTTATATCCTCGTATTCATGCCTGTCCCCTCATCTTCAATCCCACCTCTCAATTCTTTCTGCTCCATCACTCCTTCTTCTTCCTATACCGGGTGTCCCAAAAAAAGCGGAACGGTGGATTTTCAGTACCTTTCGTTCTAAAAGTGATATATTTTTTGACATCATTAGAAAGAGCATCTTCCGCAGAAGACCATGATACCAAAATCATTAAATTTGGTTCAGTACTTTTTATTCTACACCAATTTCTGTAAATGCAGTCATTTTCAATTTTTTGCGACTTATGAGATAATAATTTGGATGCGACACGCGTTCCATACGGTCAATTGTGTAAGCTCGTTGATCCATGTCAACAAAATATAACGCTTTCATATTGGGCGCGCGCGCGCACACACACACACACACACACACACACACACACACACACACACACACACACACACACACACACACACACACTGTTTTTTTCTGGCCCGTGCCCAATGTGAAAGCTGTATCTTTTGTTGACATGGATCACCGAGCTTACACAATATTCACCGTATGGATCGCGTGTCGCACTCAAATTACTATCTCATAAGTCGCAAAAATCCGGCGAAATTTGAAAATGACTGCGTTTTCAGAAATTGGCGTAGAAGAAAAAGTACTGAACCAAATTTAATGATTTTGGTATCATTGTCTTCTGCAGAGGATGCTCTTTCTAATGATGTCAAAAAATATATCACTTTTAGAACGCAAGGTACTGAAAATCCACCGTTCCCCTTTTTTTGAGGGGGACACCCGGTATATCAACTTAAGAAATTAGATTGTCATGTTGGATTTGTCAACCGTGATGTTAAAGAGTATAAAGGCTTACCGGTGTAACAGTGAAAAACTAATATTTGGTGATAGTGTATTTCTATCTACTCAGTGACATGATAATAATTAATTGGATTGATTTGAATTGATTATTTTCCATAAATCAAAATCGAATTCTTCTCTGAAACAGGTCTGACATGCGTTCAAGCCGCCCCAAATAAGCCTGTCTTCAAAGATGCTTACCACGCCACCGGCTTCATAAGGCTACCCTATGCCGAGCTGGATGAGCCTTTTGAAATTTTCTACCAAGGGAAAAACAAGAGAAGCAGAATAGATGTCTACAATGGTGAGGACAATTTCAAGATTGTTATGATGCTAAAACTCATCTCATTTTACATTTCAGTGAGATGTAAGAAGAGCAACTTGTACAATGAATGAAACTATAAAGAAAGTACGAAGAAATTGTGAACAGAACAAATGAATAGAAATGGTTGAATGACAATGTATTAATGTCCGAGTTGTTTCTAGTTTTGTGACATATATATATATGTATATATATATATATATATATATAATTAATATATATATATATATATATCATATATAATGTGGAAATATGAAACATACTGCAATGGTATTGTGTAGCTCAGGAAAGACACATACATGACAGAAAGTTAAAGCAGCCAATTAAGAACACGGAGAATAGTGATTGAAATCCAAATCAGGAACACACACTTATAGAACATGATGTGTCTACAATTACATGATTCCAACTTTATATTGATACTGTTAGTCTTATATTCTGCTCCCCTTTCAAGGGATGGACAAGACATTCTACCGAGGGGATGAACCTTCTTACGGCAACACCTACAAGATTTCTCCAGCAACAATATCCAATAACAAGTGGCAGGAAACCTGCTTCAATGTGACTGGAGACAAGACTAATCCAGTCTTGCCTCAGAGCCTCCTACCAGATCTCACTTTCTTCACGGTAACATTCTTTTTATTCATCATTAAATCACTAGTCATTTTCATTCATTCATTTTCTTTCATCCATTCCTTTGTCTGTTAATTCATTCATTCTTTGTTCATTCATTTGTTCATTCATTTGTTCATTTATTTTTCTTTCATCCATTCATTTATAATTCATTCATCAATCTATTCATTCATTCATTCATTCATTCATTCATCATTCATTCATTCATTCATTCATTCATTCATTCATTCATTCATTCATTCTTTCATTCAAGAATTCCCTCATTCATTCATTATTTCAGTTCATTTATCTATAACCATTTCGTCATCTAATTCACCCATCCTTTTCACATTCATCCATTCACTTATCCATCCACTCAATTCAATATCCATTCATTATGTTGATCATTTAGCAATCTTTTCAATCATTCATTGAAGCATTTTTATTTAGTTATCATTCATCCTTTATTCATTTATTCATGCATGCATTCACTCATTATTTAAATGATTCGCGCATAATTCATTCTCAGAGTATGCATACATATTGTTTTACGGTGTATATGTTAAGCCACGACACCAAGACTTGGGGCAATTAACCTGCAAAAAATCATTTTCTTCACGTTGTCCTCTGTATAACCCCTCAACTCGCTGAATAAGCTTTTATATTCTACATTGAATTGTATTGATGTCTATACGCTTCCCTAAAAAAAAAGATTTATGAAATTATCATAAACTCGTGCAAGATACAGACCTTTGTGTGAATTTACAACCAAGATTCAGTCACTTCAAGCTACACGTGACTTTTTTTTGTTGGAAATATTGGCTTTTACATCCTTTTACCTATATTAGGTATATTTTGAATGCAGGTCATGTACTCCTTGTTGGACTCTGACAACAGTCTAGAGAGTGCAAAGTTTAGCAGTCAAAAAGTATATTACGTGTATCTTTGAGGGCAAGTCATAAATTGTTAGTATCTCGTTGTAAAAGGGTAGGCCTATAGGCAAGGAGCTGGAGGTTTGGAAAGAATAATCGCGGTCATAAAAATGGCGGTATTTATTATCAAATATTACTTTGGTACGATTAAGACGTTCCCTCGTGTCCCTCGCAAGAAATTAGATAAATACCCCCTCCCCCATCACAGCTACCAGCTTATTAATGCCTGCATCGCATGTCACAAGACACCACAGTAATAAATAGGGATCCTCCCAACTAGTGTACATTTAAGTGTTAAAGGGATGGTACAGTATTGGTGGATATGAGAATTGGGCTTTGACTTTTTGCGAGATACCAAGAAAACACTTATGATATAGTGTAGAACATACCATTTTAAGAGGAATTCAAAGTTTATTTGATGAAAATCAGGTTTGGGATGATTGAAACATCCAAAAACAAAGTAAAACAAAGCAATCGTAATAAAGTGTGGGTCCCACACTTTATTAGAATCGCTCTTTTTTGTACATCTCAGCCATTTCAAAACCAATTTTCATCAAATAAACATTGAATTCCTCATAGAATTACTAGTACATGCTCTTTCATATTTCATAAGAGGTTTCTCATTATCTCACCAAAAAATGTTAGAAACCTGAAATTAGGTCTCAACCAAAACTATATCATCCCTTTAAACAGGAACAGGAAACGTTAATTCTTCATTTTAAAGAACTCCCCAGCCCAAGAGTACAGACGTGCGGCAAATCCACCGGGTAACTCTGGGGGAGAACAGTTGGAAAGTTATCCTGGGAAAGTTCTTGGTTTTATTGGGTTTCTTATGTCTCTTCCAAGTTTACCCAATTCGTTTTTGAGCAAAAGGTAATTTAAGAGTTTAAATGCAAAAACAGATATATCCATATTTATTAATTTGAGACATATTGAACTCTTTTCTGCTGAAAAAACAAAGAAAATATTTTGTGATGAATTCAAATACAATCAGGACTGTGAAATCAGCGGCTCTTTGCAAATCAATAAATATGATTAATTTGAACTCCGTCTTCAAACACAGCATTTCTCAGTTGCAAAATCAAAAAGAAACGAAGGTAGCAAAACAATTTTTGAGTTTCCTGTATAGACCTAAACAAAACAATGTATTATATCCCCATTTTGCATAAATTGTTAATAATAATTATTATTTCAATTCACCAAACACTTCAATGTATTTACTACATTAATGTTCTTGTGAACCATACACTGTTTGCAGTGGCGGATCCAGAAGGGGCGCACCGTGCGCGCGCCCCCTCTTCGTTCTTGGGTAAAACAAAAGAAATGAAAATTTATGTGTACGGAATTCCTGGATCCGCCTTTGGTTTGCAAATTGATAACGTGACCAATTCATTTTACTTGTGTCCACATTCACATTCTATCCCTATATCATGCTATGTCTGCATCATGTAATGCAGTTTGTATATAAAGAATATTAATCATTTTTTTTTTTTCACATTTAGTACTCGAGGACCGAGTTACGTAATGGGCTGATGGTAGACCTTTGGCAGAACGTGACGGCGACGACGTTTTCCAACCTTACACGGAAGAGCGTGTACACGTTCGCCGTGACGCGATCGGCGCCGGTGAGACCCGTGCGGTATGAAATGATGGGCTACAACACTCTACTGGGTTCGCACTTCGACAAATACGTGATCGATTACGAATTCTTTGATGAGACATCGGCGATCCCGAACACGACGTTTGACATTCCGAAAGGTGATTTCTTCAAACGATCTATAGGAGATCAATTCGATGAGTTTATATTTTAAGTAGTGACATCAAATTTTCAGTACGTTCCAGTCAACAGCCTTCTTACAAAAAGAAAAAAAAAAGAAAATTGCTGGATGTTTCGTACTTTGAAACAAAGATTTCAGGCCATGGATCTCCCATTAACACATTCCCTTCCAGCTTTCGAAACTGCCATAGAGTTTGTGCAGGTCCCATTAGACAGGTGCAATTCATTAAACTGCATGAAAGGGGGGGGGGGGAAGGGCTTAGACATTTGTTAACAAGTTTATGCATGAAAATGAGATCAACAATGTAAAACAAAGAGTTGGTGATATATGTGTCTTAATATGCCTGTAGACGCAGTGTTGACAGAGTTTGGCATTGAAGGTTTGACTCGATCCTTGTTCAAAGGAGCAATAAAGAAGAATTGATAATTATGAATGCTTATGAATTTTCAGTATATCAGATACCATAGACTTTGTATGGGCCTATGCGATTTAGCTATCGGTACAGTTGTTGTGACCTGAAGCTTTGATGATGTTCAGGTATGAATGCACAGAAGATTTGGGAGCAATATATCCGTCTGTTTCACTATAACCAGTTCCATTATTTCTCTTACTTCACTTGTGAAGATTGACAAGACATTATAATGTTGCATTACCACAGCAAAAGGACCACTTATTTCCTCCAGAGACGATGAGATCGTTCTTCCACTTTCAATTTGTCACAGTCTTTCTGTTTATTAAATGAATTTAGCATTTAATGAACAAAATTGTAAAATTGAAGAGTTTGTTTGCAAAAACCGATAAGTCCATTTTTTTGAAGATTTTGAAGTACTGCCTCTGTCATAAGGTATACAAAATGATACCTTTTAAATGATGTATTGGTCACTACATATAAAGGTATATTCTTGAAGTTATGGTCAAAAGAAGCAAAAATTTTCTTATTATTCTCTTTATTTTTCTTGACCTTTAATCGCAAATATCTCCATTTGACAAATATGGACTTATCGGTTTTTGCAAACAAACTCTTCAATTGATTCTGATGTCTCCTGGCGCACAATACTCCGTCATCATTTCTTTTTAAACCTTATGAATAGGTTTGAAATGCCGGGGTTTTCCAGGACCGGGCATGGAGCACCAGATTAAAGTCAACCCATTTCGGGAGATGATCAATCCAGAGATGGGGGACCGATACCACCACCTGTTTAACGAGTTCAAAGACCAGTTTGGCAAGCGGTATGAGACGACACAGGAGCACGAGACAAGGAAGGGTCACTTCACAAAGAATGTCAGGTATATAGTATTATACGTCTAAATAAAAAACAAACAAACAAACAAACAAACAAACAAACAAACAAACAAATAAACAATCATGTCTCTTTATATTTAGCTATACCAATTTCAGTATTTCAATCAATGGTTCCATGACATTCGCTCCTGCGACGATTGCTGCCATGAAGTATTTGTTCTCTTGACAAATATAAATTCTACCCGCAGACCTAGCCCTAACCCTATAAATCCTAATCATCACATCAAACTAAATCTAAAACTCTGTCGCAACCTTATTAAACCCTCAGTCCTTGGAAAAATAAGACCGGATCGATTGTCGCACGGAGTAAATGTTTTGTCGCCCAATCAACAAGTCTTTTTATAATACTATAAGGATCTGTGTAAAATTTGATATATTTGACATCGGGCTAGATTGCAAAATAATATTCTCATCTTTATCTATAGAAATACGATAGATATATGATAGGCCTTATTCCTTAGTCACGTATCAGTGGTATTTCATTTTAAGCCATTGCTCATGTTAGCATATACGTACCTAAGTCTACATCCCATTTTAATTTTTCATAACCGCCATGGTCGTATATAATATGCTCGTACACAATGTTGATACACTTCATCAACTGGTCTTGGGAGTGTACATGTACATTTGCAGGATGAATTTTCTCACAGGAATTGAAACTAGAATTCTCATTTTTATTGTCATCTTTATGATGCTCGTGAAAAAAAAAAGCTTCTCATTGGCGGAAGATGAGTAGTTGTGGTTTCTCTTTGATGGTGTGGTTAACCCCCTGACCACCAGCATACATTAAATAACGCTTGACTTTGAATGTATGAACGGATTGCTGACTGGACCTAGTGAGTTAAAGAGATGAGGGTTGTGCATCCATAAATTGTGGCAGACGTGCAAATGTGACTAATTGGGAAAATATTTCATGGTTGATATGTTTATTCTAGGAGTTATCACAGTCACGAGTCAAAACGTTAATGTAAAACATGGCAGCAGGATTAATATATCCAGTAGCTAGTGTCTTCCAGGAAGTGTAGAAAGAAGGAGTAAGTGTATGAGCCTGAAGTATTTCTTTGAAGAAGCGTGTACAATGATGCCTCTGAGATCAGCTGGTCTTCGGGTTCTTTTACACACTTTTTGATATCATGGTTGCTTAATCTTTATATAATGGTTGCTTAATTTCTATAACAAAGTGTCAAACTTAGCAAACTGATCTGTGTATAATGATGTTCAAGTTGATGAAAATTTAAATCATTCAAGTACAAACACACAAAAAGAACCAAAAATTATGCTGTTACAGTCAATTATATAATCATGAACCAATCTCACATGGTTTATACACTGTAAAAACTTCGGTGTTAGATTTAACACCACGGGTGTTAAATCTAACACCGATCAAACTTCAATAAAGGACCACACCCACAGGTGTTAAAAATGCACTGTGATGGTGTTGAAAAAGTGTTCACCTGACACTTCGTGGTGTTAATTTGACACTGTACCTGGTGTTATTTTGACACTGTACTGGTGTTAATTCAAAGATGACACCTAATGGTGTTGATTTGATATTTGCTGGTGTTAATATCAATGGTTTAACACCCGTCCAGCTTCAATAAGGGACCACACCAGCTGGTGTTACTTTGGTGTAAATTTATTTTCATATTTTTTCAAAAATCTAGTATTTTAATGTAAAATTCTTGATCGTCTTGTTTAAATTAAAAATCAACAAGAAGTGCAGTTTCTAAGAAACTCTTCAAAAAACTGTTTAAAATTTGGAAATGTCACCCGTTGGTGTTAATTTAACACCATAAATGAGCACCGAAAATTTAACACCAGCTCGGTGTTCACTATTTAACACCGGACTTTTTGCAGTGTACGTTGTATCCATAAAAAGATTTATTCTAACACATTAGTGGCGAAAGGGAAAATTTAGTGTGGGAATTTAAGTCACTCAGAGACTTGCGTTAGATGATTATATCTAATACGGATTCTGTTCAAAAATTAATTTTGACGCAGTATTAGAGATATTGGTGGAATGTGTTGGACTGTGCAGCTCAGATTTTTAAATATCTGAAAACATTTTCAGCAATTCCTTTAAACCTTTGAACTAATTTTCACGGACCAGGTCTCACATCCTGTTGTGGTCGTTTCTCCCCTGATATGACTAGATAAACTGAAACTGACTAACATTGAGTTGGAATCATATTGTGACCCCATCAATTCTCATGATTAAAATTTTTGTTGTTGTATATTGTATGACTGCTGCATCATTTCACTTTAATGGATTTCCTTACGACTTAACATCCTTATTACATTCAGAGTCGAAATAACTTCTAGATGGCATTTAAAGAGTGTAGCAATATACATTTATGCTTACTAGTACAGGAAAATATATCCCTGTAAGTACATGCATAAAGGCTAAAGAGAAGGTACTACACAAGTCAGAGCTGTTGTAATCGAAGTACGCTACTGCACGGTTGGCTCTTAGTAGTACGAATTTTATCTGGCGGTCTTGGGTTTTATGAAACTATATACATGTAGTGGGTTAAATTGACATGCGAGACATGTTAGCGCTTTGTGCATGAGTGCACATAGAACTTCATGAGACGTAGCGAGCAGGATATCATTATGAATGCATCAGAAATTAAGTTTGTAAGAAACCGTCAAGTAACGATGTTTCACCTGAAAATCTGGAAATCACATGTCCACGTCAGAATGATCCACTCGATGAATCGAGCCAACCGAGGCTTCACCCTGGCCATCAACCACCTCGCCGACCTCGCCGAGGACGAGTTCAGGAAGATGAGAGGTCGACAGAGGTCATCTGGTTCCAACCACGGCATCCCTTTCGATGGCTCTAGGATCAAACTCGAAGACGTGCCAGACTCCATCGACTGGAATATTCTTGGTATGTGATTGTGTGCATCACAGCGATAGGGGGTGTACGTTGATAGTTCAACGCCCACGAATCGTACAGCCCACGAGTCATACAGCCCATGAGTTCGACACTAAGCACGTAAGGTCCATGAGTCCAACACTACGCAAACAAGGCCAATGGGTTCGACACTAATCAAGCATGGCCCACGAGACCTCCATATAAGCCTCGAGGGGTAATGTCGAACTCATAGGCCTTTTTGCCTAGTGTAGAATTCGTGGGCCTTATTTAAGCCTACCTAGTGTCGAACTCATGGGCCTTATTTGCCTAGTGTGGAACTAATGGGCTGTATGACTCGTGGGCTGTATGACTCATGGACCTTTTTTTTTTTTAGAATGTCGAACTCGTGGGTCTCATGACTCGTGGGTGTCGGTCTCGTGGGATGACTGCGTGATAGCTAATAGTAGATAGCTTAACTGTGCATAATTATAATCCCATTAAATTTTTGCTAATCTTCATATACCTTGACCCTAATAATGTGGTAGATCCGAGCCCCATTTCATAAAAAAAAAAAGTTACTATTAAATAGCAGCTCTCATGATGGAATGGCAATTGTCATGCTATGGCTAGCGTCAAGAAAATTATCTTTCTGACTGGCTGTTGATTGGAAATTACTATTCTAGCAAGAGCTGCTATCCTATAACATCTTTTATGAAATGGGGCCCCACATAACAGGTGATGTAAAATGCAGAAAATTTGATTTGATTTGATTTGATTTATTGGTTCCTGCATGATCATTGTACATGCACATGTATACATCAGGACAACTAAAGCAAAATTGTTCTTTTGCACTGCCGACCAAGCCTTTATCGTCAACTATATCAGTAGCATAAATTATTGTGATGTTACGGTATCAATAAAAATGGAATATGAGAGATTTAAGACTTAGTGCGATGAACCTCACTCATGTGAGTATTTTCTCTAGCACTCTGAAGCATCACTCTGCCACTTTCTCTTCTTTGCTAATACTGTTATATATTCCCGAATAAGTTAAATACAGACCAAAGTAAGAATATCTGCACTCGAGAAGGTTACGATTCCGAAGCTGCCTTTATTTCGCAATGCGCATGCGCAGCATACATTGGAGGCGTGTCAATACGTGTCACGTGATCTGTTGATCTGTTCTTCATACATACTACATGTATAACAAATACATGTACCTGTTTTATCCTCCAATGTAAAGGTGCCGTTAGTCCTGTCAAAGACCAGGCTATTTGTGGATCCTGCTGGAGTTTTGGTGCTGCCGAGGCCATAGAGGGTGGTTACTTCGTGAAGGTTTGTGCGGGGGACCAATTGCCAGCTTAATAGCAAAGCATATTTTGGGAGAACTATATAACACATCAAGAAAGTAATTCCCCCTTTGATCAAAATGGCGTAACTTTTTAAAGAAAATTATTAAATTTGGGCAAAATGATTTAGCAAAGATGTTCTTACACTCACTTATTGACTGATGAAAATGAGAGTGATCTGGTCAGTCAGGCAATAAGTGAGTACATATTAATGACAAGATGGTCACTTTTCAAAAGTCACGCGATTCATACTTTTTTTCGGGGGTGAGGGGTAGGGGTGGGGCGGGGTCTGTGAAAAAAAAATCAATGATGATTGGAGTGAAAAAAAAAGGGAGATGATATTGGTGAAAATTAAGACTGGTGTTGTAGTGTTGACAGATGATAATGATTTGTTACGGATGATTGTGATGAGAAAGAGACGAGATAATGATGAAAGTGATGATCTGGACCATAATAGCAGAAATTGCAAAAATTGCAGATGTTGTGGCAGTAATAATAACTGGTGAGAAATATGAATTTGACAAGACGATAATTACACATTGTACAAGTGTAAATGTAACGACTTTGTGGCAATTATTGCCCAATATGATATTGCAAGACATGAATGATCTGTTTTTTTTCTTTCAATTCAACGATCTGACTCTAACTAACAATGTGAGGTAGATACACTCTAGTCGTAACATCCAGGTTATTGCAATGAAAAGAATTAAAAACTTGAAACATATTCTGTCAGTGCTGCAACACAAGCTCCCTTATATCCCTTTCTTGTTTCATTTTTATCACAGAACAAGGAAAGAATTCGTGTATCGCAGCAGATGTTGATGGACTGTACCTGGGCCATGGGAAACAATGGCTGCGATGGAGGAGAAGAGTGGAGAGCATACGAGTGGTTGAAAAAGAACAAAGTGGGATTCGAGGCTGAGGAAGACTACGGACCATACCTTGGACAGGTGTACATTATAGTGACTTTGCTTTGAATTTCAGTAATATAGTCTTGTTGTTGTTAATTGTTGTTGTTGTTGTTGTTGCTGCTGTTGTTGTTGTTGCTGTTGTTGCTGTTGTTGTTGTTGTCGTTTGCGTCATATCCTTGTGACCCTCAACAACCTCTTCCTGAAGGTCAAGAGATATCCCAGGATGAGAATTCAGTTGAATTCCAACTGAAGAGGGTATATTACACTTGATAATAGTGTATAGGCCTACTTGGTGTGAGGCTAATTATTTCTCTTGCTGTGTGTATGGGGGGTTGGGGGTTGGGGGTGGGGGTGGGGGGGGGGGGGATGGGGGGGGGGGGGGTAGGCAAGTAGGGGTGCTGATTGCCACACTGTCCCACCTCCCTGACCTAAACTAGTAGTATTATAAACTACTTTATGGCTGGACTGTCTTGTGCTTTGATGGATTTGTTTTGTGAGGTTGTTGTTGTTGTTTTTTTACAAGGATGTAACACAGACTTGTATGAATAATTGCAAACTAAGTATTGCTTAAAGGGGATGGCTAGTAACTGATCAGTGGGAATCAGTGGGAATGCTGAGGGATGATTGTTCCAATCCTTGTGGGATTCATTTAAGAGTACATTATATATCTATTCTTGTGTGAAAATAATTTGCTTCAGAATGGTCTCATATTCAAGTAATGTGCAGTTTAATGTATCCAGGTAAGCGTCCCTGGTCAGTGACGGGGCATTAATCTGCACATTACTTGAATATGAGACCGTTCTGAAGCAAATAATTTTCACACAACAGTAGATATATGATGTACTCTTAAATGAATCCCACAAGGATTGGAACAATCATCCCTCAGCATTCCCACTGATTCCCACTGATCGGTTACTAGCCATCCCCTTTAAAGAATGTGAAAATCAACCCCTCTGTGCCTAAAGCATTTAATCGCTGCATCTAAGCTAGCTGTGTTCTTTCACCACCTTTTTAGCCACTTGCCTCTGAGGCAAACTTGACAAAAAGCAAAATAGTTAGCCTATTGAGGCATACAACAGTTTTCTTCGGTCTTTAAGAGAAAATTTAATGTCAGGAAACACCACGGGCTAAGAGGATTGTGTATTTCTCTATCATCAACTCGTTTCCAGACAGTACCAGTGCCAATTTACATAGAAAGTGCTCCATCTAGATGTGGAGTATGGATCAGTTAATTGGTGCATAAAGCTCATTAAAAGCCTCAAGGGTTAAATGTCAATGTATTTTATTCAATTCCTGACGCAGGATGGGGAGTGTCATTATGACAAATCCAAAGGAATCACGACACTGTCCAGATATGTGAACGTCACTTCCGGGAACCAGGGTGATGTCAAGAAGGCCATATCTACCAGAGGACCAATTTCTGTTGGCATTGATGCCCACCTCCCATCCTTTGCCTTCTACTCCTACGGTGTCTACTACGATGCAAAGTGTGGTAAGTGTTAAAGCCTTTTTTATTCAAAGGCCCTCACTAAGTTGTTGCAACAGCACAACCTCTTTCGATCGAGGCAAGACAATTCCTTCAGTTAAAAAATCTTTAGAGGCCATTGTCCAAGTCAAGCGATTTGCCTTTTGACAAAGTAACGGTCTCCTCCTATAAAGAAAATAAAGAAAATTACACACACACACACACACACACACACACACACACAAAATCACTTTTCTATGGCATTATGAAAGAGCATTGACAAACGGCTTTCATAAAGCAGGGGGAATAGTTTTATTGGTACCTCTAACCTATGTTAGTATGAAGTTGATGTAATGTGTTATTTTCGTGAAAAACGATTTTTTTTTTGATGGAATTTTTTCTTTATATTTTCTTTATATTGTTGTCCACTCATACGTCATAACCTCTAGTAGTCTCATCATCCAGCGGTTCCAACACCAAAACTTTAACAATTCATAACTTTTGCATCGATTGCCCGATTTTCCTCAAACTTTCACTGATGTGTTCTACTATAATGTTGCTGTTTTCACTTAATCCACATTGCTCTTTGAGTTTCGGTTTCCTTTAAAGATTTGTCGTCATGAAATATATCATTTTTATTTACATGACTATGCACTGAGAACTCCTGTTTATATGTGTCCATGATTTGCGAATATGTCTGATATTGTCATAATAATCTATCATACTTATCAAAATTGTTCTAAACAAGTGGAGAAATAAAACTTACTGAAGCTGAAACTGAAACTGAAAAGCTCTACTTTGGGGCCATGGTTTTTTTTTTACCATACATGCACAGGGGAAGCACATCACATACCAGTAATTTTAAGTCTGCATAAAGTTTAATAAGGATGGATTTGATTAAAAAAAAACCGGTTTTGAATTGGCTGAGAAATCCAGAAACGAAGTGGTCATATCAAATACAATGTGGGTGCCATCCACCTCAACCAAAACTATACCGATCCCTTTACGCTGAAAGAAATCTTATCATCACCTTTTTGGGATGTTTAACTTGAAGGTAACACCTCTAATGACCTGGACCATGCTGTGCTGGCCGTTGGTTACGGGACGTACAACGGTCAGGACTACTGGCTCATCAAGAACTCCTGGTCCACTTACTGGGGAAACAACGGCTACGTCATGATCAGCATGAAGGACAACAACTGTGGAGTGGCCATGGATGCTACCTACCCTTGCTTTGGGTTTTTGGACTGTTTCCCTATTTTGTAAACATATCAAAATATTAGGCCTACATAAACCGTCGGATTAACCGTCAGAAACAAATACGAACCCCCCCCCCCAAAAAAAAAGAAGAAGAAGAATAAATAGATAAAAACAAATTTCTGTGTTTTATGGTGCTTGTCACCCTATTATTGTTTCTTTTTTTCTTTCATTACTTGTCGTTACTATGTCAATAATGGAATAAATGCTCCCCTTTTGATATAGAGCTCCTTCTTTTGTATACTTTGGTTGCACAATCATCAAATGCCTTGTGATATCGTTTTAATTTATAACTTTGTTGAAGTTGGTAATACATCTTCAATGATTAAATTCAAATTTTCTCTCTCAATTAAAACAAATTACATTTCTCTCATATTTTGTGATGAGCGCCATTTTAGAAGTTTCTTTTAACCCTATTCCCACCGGGGGGGGGGGGGGCTCGACTTTTCGGGTGATTATTCCGCAACGCGTGATGCTCTCGCCGCAACATTTTATGACTTTTTTCTTTTAAGTATCGGGCAACTTTTGAGACCAAATTTGTTGCTACCGGGCATACCGTTTTGATACCACGCCCCTATGAAAAAAATTCATCGACCCAAAAATTGCTCAAAAACATGATTTTGTGTACAAATCCAATGTAAATTGTGTTTTTGCAATTAATTCATATAAAGATGAATATTTTTACTTTCAATGGCTGATAATGATTTATATTAGCATGATTATGCTTTAAAAAGTTTCTGCGACAAATTTTGGCGAAAAAACAATAAAAACAAAAAGTAAAAAAACAAAGAAATACATAATAGTATGTATTCAATAAACAATAAAATACATAAGAAATAATTATGAAGCCGAATTTTTGCTTCAATATTATTGTTGAGAATATTGAAAAGAATGTGTCCCCAAAAAATTAGAAGTCTTGGAGCTTTATTTTTAGATTTATAGGCAAAAAATTATTTTTGCATAAAATTAACTAGCATAAATTGATTAGTATAAAATTTGAAAAATCTAACTATACAGTCTTGTAGATTACATTGGCCTCTATCTTGGTGCAAATTTTCGCGAGGATCGCGCGATCCACGACCGAGATCTGAAGGGGGGAGGCCAAAAAGGCCCCCCCCCCCCCCCCCCCCCCCCCGGTGGTTTCAAGTCCCTCAAAAAACCCCGGTGGGATTAGGGTTAGGTAAGGTTATATTCGTATATCGTCTAGCAGAGAAAAAACATATAACATAAACATTATCACATATACTTTTATCATTTTCTGTGATCTTCAGCAGCTTCAATCTCGGATATATCAAGTTAATGATATATATCGCATCTAAACTCTTCATAAAATGTCAATAACTATGCAAGCGCAGTAGCAGTTGGATGAAAGAGAGAGCTTGGATATGTGTTGCAATAATATGTCCATCACATTGCTTGTGTCAATGTTTTGCCTTTTTTTTTTCTCATCACTTTTCGAAGTTCAAGTGTGTAATATCTGTCAAGTGTCCGTCTCTGTGTGTTTCTGCAGATTAATCTATCATGTTGCCAAATTTTTGGACGCATAAGTGCAGCTGATCATATAGAAGTATGTGCATTTTTTACTTTGGGTTTTACTTTTCCGCATCAATTATCGTCAAGTAATCAGTGTCTGAAATAAAGCATGGCCGGTGGAACGGGGCGGGGAGGGGGGGGGGAGGGGGGGGGGGGAGGGGGGGGGGAGGGGGGGGGGGGCAGGGGGCTCGCTCCCCCCCCCCCCCCCCCCCCCCACACACACACACTTTTTGTGCGCCATACAAAAAAAGATAGAGATCTTGAAGTGTGAGCGCGGTAATGTTTTTCAGCTAAAGACCCCCCCCCCTTTTTTTTTTTTTTTTGCTTGTCAGCTGAAGAAATCCGGAAGTGGAATAGATTTGATGGCTTCTACTTGAAGTGCCTGCAAACTTGAGCTTTAAAGGGGATGGCTAGTAACTGATCAGTGGGAATCAGTGGGAATGCTGAGGGACGATTGTTCCAATCCTTGTGAGATTCATTTAAGAGTACATTATATATCTATTCTTGTGTGAAAATTATTTGCTTCAGAATGGTCTCATATTCAAGTAATGTGCAGTTTAATGTTTCCAGGTAAGCGTCCCTGGTCAGTGACGGGGCATTAATCTGCACATTACTTGAATATGAGACCGTTCTGAAGCAAATAATTTTCACACAACAGTAGATATATAATGTACTCTTAAATGAATCCCACTAGGATTGGAACAATCATCCCTCAGTATTCCCACTGATTCCCACCGATCGGTTACTAGCCATCCCCTTTAATCCGATACACTCCTGATGTATTTGTTCTGAATACCTGTACAACAAATGGAACTCAGGGGTTCAATATCTTACCCCATACTGATCATTTAGCTAAGAAAACTTACACGGTGATTAGCTATAGGTAATGATTGTTATCACAGCAAAGGGGGCGTAGCAAAGGTACATAATTATGTTGTAACAGTACTAAAAAAACTGTATCTGAAATTTAGTCCCTGGAAATTGTGCCAAACTTAGTCAAAGTACTTTATTGCATAATTAAGTGAGATCTATACAATCATACTTGGGCCTATTGTGTCTTTCTCCTGAAGTTGTATTCTTGAGTCATTTGTTGAACATCTGTCTCAGTAACAATTACAACTGATATCTCTATAAATTTCAGTTCATTGTTTTATACATCATCTTTTATCCTACATGCATTAATTACTTTATACATTTGTATCACCTTTCATAGTGTCTTATACGTTTAGTGTTTTCTACTCCTAAGTTCAGACTACAATCATTTTATTTTTTTCTAAACAGGAAATAACCACTTTGACAGATAATGCAATCATATTATTGTTTTTCTCATGTGAGAATGATTCTCGAGATTGCGAATGTGCCGCTGGAAACAGCATTAGATTTACACGATCATATATGTCGAATGATACCAGAGGAGCCCAGGTTGTACTCCTACCGATAGACTTGTACAATATGGTTAAGTGTATGATACTAGATTATCTATGTTTTTTTAAACGAACTACAACAACCCTGATCAAACTGCAAAGCAAGAATATAAGTTTCGTATTGTAATTTTACTAATAATTTGTCATAGAAAAGCAATACGGAATGCCATTTTAATGTGTTCCAGCTGCAGGCGCATCGCATAACTCTCTCAACATCCTAAAAATTATGCGCTTTGTTTTTACCTCCTTTCAATACTAAAATCTTACATACAAAGAAACAGGACATAGTTGGAATATGACACAAGAATAATTTGCTGTTTGTGTATCGAGCTCTATGACATGCTTTACACGTGTTTTTTTTTCTTGATGAGATTGAAAGAAAACGTGATAAGGTGTAACATCTAATGTATCGTGCTCTTGTTAAAGAAAAAATAATTTTGTCACTTTATAAAAAATGTTCATGAGTGTGAATGATTTGTAATTTGAAAAAGCAATAACAGATGCTTTCATTTTTCTGCAGATTAATTATCTTCGTTGCAATAATGTTTTCACATCCGTACTCGGACCAACTACAATGTCACATATTCAGCTGTTGCAATATGTATACAGTGTATTTAGTAATCTGAACACCTTTATATGTCTTAATCAATCGTAAATAGAATATTATTTGCAATGCCTTGAGCAATGTCCTTCAATAAAATCAAGATGAAGAATACTTCAAGATTCAGTGCATCCGTAATTTCATGTAGATATAGTCATGATAGTGGAAAAGGTGGACTTGATGCATCCTGACCATGACAACTCCCATAAGCTCAAGGGACAAAACTGGATGGAGACAATTATGTACGGCCTATAATCATCTTTCTGTGAAACCAGAGGTTGTACAACAATTGTATGCTCAGAGATGCCAGCTGTTACTTTCCTGACAGTATTGTGTGCTGATATTTGGCGAAAATACTGCAGATTTCACGGAAAATACAGTCTTCCTCAAATTCCATTCTATACTGCATGCACAGTCACGGTCATTGCAGTAAAAGTAAAAATATTGTTTTCTCACCAAAATAGACCATTACGCCTCAACAGCCCTCGCAATACTATGGGGCTGTTTACAAAGATGGCATCCCTATATATGAATGCTGTATTTTGATACTTCTCAAGGTTGGCCTGTCCAGTGGCAGAATATGGTCGCCCAATCAGGCTTCAAAGGAGGAGGCAACTGAGGGGCGGATCCAGGAATTCTGTAAAGGGGGGGGGGGTGACTAATATTACTGGTGCCACTTCCGGGTTCTTTTTCTTTTCATTTCTTTTGTTTTTAACGAAAAATAAAGGGGGGGGGGCGTGCGCCGGTTACGGTTGCACCCCCTCTGAATCCGCCACTGCAACTTGTTAATTCTAATGTTTTCAATATTTTCATGAATTGCATGACAATGAGCATATTATACAACTATAAATGACATGATGATATCGGAAGAAATCCTTTACTAAATGGGTATCATTCAGTAATTTATTCCAGATATGCATCTTTTCCATGTTTTCTCCTGGAGCTTATCATTAGATTGTGGGAGGCCTTTATTAATGACCATAATCACTAGGTTACTTTCATCATTATCAACAACAACAACTACCATTTACTTTGGAAAAAATCCAAACAAACAAAACTAGACAATTCTTCATGCAAGGTTATCATATGAAATCAAGTATATTGTTCCGATGATAGTTCCTTCGCGGTTCCCAGACGAGTGAACGTTTATGAAAATAAGTAAAGGTAATAGTGATATTATCAAACGCGAACAACAGAGAACAGATCGTTACTGGTGCAATTACACTGAACATTGCTGAAGGCTCACGTATAATTCGCAAAACTATACTATCGCGTTGCCTCCATCTAAATGCTTGAGACATTATACTTCACATTAAAAACTAAGTCATCCTATTTTGTTTATTTTTTATGAGATACACTAATAAAACAGATAAAAGAAAGAAAGGAAACACCCAGTGTTTCCCTCATATACACTCCCTCATATACCTCCGAAGTTTAACACGATTATTATGTTTCATTGTATTTATTTTGAATTTCATTCTTAGATGCTTTTCTCTTCTTTTTTTTCGGACACCAAATTTCACGGTTCAGGACCACCACCACCACCAAAAGAAAAAACAAAAGAAAGATGTTTGATGATTTTTACTTATTTATCTTTTTTTTTTTTTTTTTTTGCTGATACGGGCTATCAAAGAAAAACATTAATATCGAACCTTATTATCATTATAGGTGACTGAATTGGCTGAAGAATTGTTTGATTTATCACCAGTAATAATGACATCCTCGAGGCCGAACAGAGTATAGCGTAGTGAAAATAGTCGTACATAGCAAGCATGGGTGTATTGTAAACGGAATGCTGCAAGTGTAATCTCAGCAGTGACCAATCCCAAACGTTTTTTTTTTTTTTATGGACTTTTATGGCTTGATAAACAGTCAATTTCCTATCACGTGTGACAGCGCGTACGAAATATCCACAGATAAAGATAAAAAAGACAGACTGAATAAAAAAGAACTAATAAGGGCCCCGACGAAGAAGAGGAAATGCAGAGAGCGGGATGTAAGAAAATAAAATTTGAGTAAAAGACTATATGTAGTGCACTGACCTTAGATGAAAATGAAGAAATAAGTTTCTTTTTTTTAATAAAAAGTAAAAAGAAGAAGATACAAATACGGCCGCAGAAAGCAAAATACTGAACACGTGCTAAAAAGTGGCATGAACAAGGATTCTGTTTTTATCATGTAATGATATTAACACTTAATTCAAAGAGATGGGAGAAGGGAGCCTTTCTGAAATCATCAGGCGAGAATAAACCCATACAATAATTGCTTGACATGTAACTGGCTTCTAACCATAGGAAGGAAAGGTGGAAGAAAATGAAACTGAAGCCTGGAACATCAAAGCCATTGGATGTGAAATGCCAAGCATACATAACTGTTATATTATAGAAGCTACTCATAAATTTGCACAAATTCTATTATACTCCTTCTTCATTACGTCCTTCTGTATGAAATTCTTCACTGATGGTGATGCGCAGTACAAGGACCTATTTTTTCTGGTAGCTCACAATGGACTATCAATCACGTAGGTCTAGTGATCACATGACGGAAAGGGAGGCAATTACTAGTATTGTGTGTGATCATGTGACCATAGCGCAATCACGTGCCTGGATTTTGCGGCAGTGTGTGTACGTGTGTGTAGGATGCTCGCTGTTCATGTTGATCTGCACGGTTCTCTGCGTAACATACGTATCGCCCCCCGGTGTTTACTGCATGCACCTGCACCCGACCAGTACCACGTCAAGGAAGTAGGGCCGTTATAATTGACTTGTTGAGAAACGTTATTCCCAGTATCAGTAAATTATACCTAAATTACACACTCTCTGGGTTGTCTCTTTTCTGTCAGTGCTGGTCGACAGTTTCCAGCAACATGGCCCACTCAGCAGGAGTTGTGCTTTTGCTGCTGTTTGGTGAGTTCATTCGTGAAGATAGTAATTAAAGTTTAATGCCAATGCAATGGCATGCCCAATAATCTGATAATGGCAATGCCATGGCAGTGGCCAATACATCAGTATACGCAGGGGTGTATCCAGGATTTTTTCTGGGGGGGGTCGTAATCACAATTTTTGGACCTTTACCTTTGCGAGGGAGCGGAGCGACCGAGCAGGGGGAGGGTGTGGGAGGGGGGTGTCCCCCCTCCCACGGTGGGGAGTTTTTTAATTTCATATCTTAAAATGGGGCCATTTGGTGCATACAAAAGTGACTTTTTCGGCATACTTAGAAAAGAACCCATTTATGTTAAAACTGGTGATAAAACCCGAGTTGGTCCAGGGGTGTATCCAGGATTTTTTCTTTGGGGTCGTAATCACAATTTTTGGACCTTTACCTTTGCGAGGGACAAGGGGGAGGGTGCGGGAGGGGGGTGTCCCCCCTCCCACGGTGGGGAGTTTTTGAATTTTATGTCTTGCAATAGGGCCATTTGGTGCATACAAAAGTGACTTTTTCGGCATACTTAGAAAAACTCATTTATGTTAAAACTGGTGATAAAACCTGAGTTGGTCACTTACAAGTTCGTGAATAGGTAAGTTGAAAACTGCATTTAAAAAAAGTTGCTGACTAGCTACACCTTCCTATTAAATCCTAGAGTATATTATAGTAAAAAGTTTTGCGGACCATTTAATACAAGTATTCCAGAGTTGACGATACTCCCAGAGCTAGTCAATCCTGCTTAACTTTGCCTCCGAATGTACAATGTAGTAAGAAAGTAGAATATGCACTTCAATCTCAATCCAAAAGGACAGGAGTTGAAAACATGAGTATGAATTATAACATTCTCCTTACAGGACAATATAGGTTAATTAGGCCATAATTCAAACGGCCGCGGTTGTCATAGGGTAAGGCGCAAGTAATAAGTGTGTAAGTGTGTAGTCTAGGCAACCAGTTCGACGAGTTGCTGATGGGAGACAGGAAAATCAGTAAACATGGCAGTGCGGCTTAAGCGTAAGAAATAAGTTATAGCAGATTGAAACTAAGTTACGAAATTTACGAGGTTTTTGACAATTTGCTGGAACACCACCTGGTCACTTTTTTCCCCTGTTGTATACAGGGTAAAAAGCCCTCGAAAAACAAAAATGTATGTTACAAAAAGTGGACCTTTTGAAAATTTGGGGGGGTCGTACGACCCTCCCGACCCCCCTTGCATACACCCATGATACGTCTCTGTAGTCAGTACAGTAGATCGCTTACAATAAATTTACCTGTCTCTCTTGCTCTCCTATAACTTATATAAGCCACTACAGAGTCTGACAAGAAATCCTCTGCTAATACGCTATTACTGGTACTTCTTTAGATCAATATCAGGACAGTAATTCAGCCAGGACGGAAGGCATAAAATTTAATCTATGCTGTGTGTTTAAAATGCTCTTTCAGTCTTTGTTTGGTATTGGAGTCATCATAAATAGTCATGTTTTTGTTTTATTTTTCTAGGCCCAATTTTAATGGAATATCTAATGTACCAGTACCATTCATTCAGGTTGTCTGATTTAATATTGGACCAGTCAAAGCATAGCTGGAAGTGGAAGAGTACAATTTTGCAAGCACTAAATAGTCAATGATATGATATTGGTAAACAGATAGAGGGTCTCCAGTGTAGCTCTTGGGAAGTTTGATGAATATCAAAAAACAATTTGTGTTGAAGTTGAACAGTCAATATGAATAATAGTATAAGACTATTGTGTACATAGAATAATTCGTGTTCCCAAGGTTTGTATTTTCGTGAATTTTTGTGAAGCAGATGCTAAATCATGAATTTTAAAGGACAAGTTCACCTTCATAAACATAAGGATTGAGAAAATGCAACAATATTAGTAGAACGCATCAGTGAAAGTTTGAGGAAAATTGGACAATCGATGCAAAAGTTATGATTTTTTTAAATTTTTGTGTTGGAACCGCTGGATGAGGAGACTACTACAGCTTGTGAGTCATATGCGTACAACAGTATAAAGAAAATGTAAAAGAAAATTCAACATATTTTCACTCTTTTCGCATAATAAAAGTGCACTTGACTTGCCTCTTTCTAAAGGCAGGGGGAATAATATTACCCATTACATTTGTCGGTATCGAGTCAGGGGAATGTGTACTTTTTTCAAAAGATGGAATTTTTGTGAAATTCTCTTTATATTTTCCTTATATTGTTGTACGCATGTGACATCTAAGTTATTCATACACTGCAGTAGTCTTCTCATCCAGCTGGTACTGCACAAAAACTTCAAAAATGCATAACTTATGAACGGATTGTCTGATTTTCCTCAAACTTTCAATGATGTGTTCTACTAATATTGCTACATTCTCTCAATCCTTATGTTTATGAAGGTGAACTTGTCCTTTAAAAGACAGATATATATATATGCAAAATATATTGACTCTGATTGTGATGCGCAGCATTATACATTTTTCCATCCAGTACTGTACTCCAAGATTGTGAATTCAATCACTCGTGAAATTGTCAGGAAGTCCTAATGCGCAAAAATTTATACTTGGTAATATGGCATGTACATGCAGTGTGCAGTACAGTATTTCTTTTTTATTCAAGCACAATTATGCCCCTGTTTGAAATCCTAACATGATCTAATTATTTCTTTAAAGTATTCAGCTGTGTTGTGGAGCTGTATACTGTAAATTAATTGTAAGACTTTATTAAACAAACATCCCTGCCCTTCACTGCCCCCCCCCCCCCCCCCCCATTCAGTCACACTTTTGAAAACTCTTCATTTGTTGGTCTGACAGGTGTATCCTTTGTCGCCTCGGATCCGAAAAAGCCAGTCTTCAAGGATCACTACCATGCCACGGGGTACATCAGGCTTCCGTACGCCGAGCTCAACGAGCCCTTTGAAGTGTTCTTCCAGGGATCTAACAACAGGAGCCGGATCGATGTGTACAATGGTAAGGAAGGTTCTGCCCAGCCAAGAAAATAAGCACCACCTCTATCTATACCATACTTGCCAACTCTACCGCATTTGGCGGTAGACTACCGCTTTTGAAAGATTTCATTAGCATTCAAGCTAGTGCTACTCGCATAGGCATCCTGGATTCTACTGCTTTCTCAAATGAAAATGTTGGCAAGTATGCTATACATCTCTTAATTCTTTCCATAGAAAGCAATTGAAACTCAACTTAATTCCTCTGTTATAGTGTTAACTCCATTAAATACATCATATCTGTTGCAATTTCCACTATTTTGCTGGACTTTATATGTGCATACTTTGCATTTCTGTCATTGTATCAGACTTGCACCTCTTTCTCAGACAATCAATTTTCTCTCTTTTTTTTGGGGGGGGGGAGGGTTCTTTTATATTCTTCAGTGTATGCATTTTCGTGTTTCATAATTTTTCATTCTTTATAACTAAATTTTGTGTACGAATTAGAATTTGCTGGACACAAGCAATGCTTCTATATGTGGATTCTTCATATTTCAAATATCATATGAAATACCTTATTTGTGCTACTTGACATTTCAACTTCTTTATGTTTTATTTGTAAATTGTAGAATAGGGAAAAATAATAAATAACAAAACAAATGTGTGTGTGTTTTTTTTTAATTATTTATTTTTTACTCATCCTTTACAAGTATTAAATGATATTTGCTAGTTTTCATGTGTCATTCCAGTTCAGTTTCACACTCATGGATTTCCCTGTTAAAGGGACTGTACAGTACTGGTTGAGGTGGGGATTCATGTTTTGAACTTTCCTAAGCGAGATAATGAGAAACTTCTTATGAAATATGAAGTGAACATGTAATTTTAGAAGGATTCAACGTTTATTTGATGAAAATTGGTTTTCAGATGGCTGAGATATCCAAAAAAGTGATAATAATAAAAGGCGACAGGCCATGCCTTTTATTAGGATCTATTGTTTCACCTTGTTTTTGGATATCTCAGCCATTTCAAAACCGATTTTCATCAAATAAACTTTTGATACCCCTTAGAATTGCATGCTCTTTGACATCTCATAGAGTGGTTTCTGAATATCTCGCAAAACGTTTAAAGCTAAATCCTCACTTCGACCAGAACTGTAAACACCCTTTATTAAGCTGGGCTTCAAGTCAAACCACAGTTCACAGTATGCGAAAGGAAATTCAATTGCCACTGAATATGATGATTTGACAGTTTGATCTCATGGAGCAATAAAGAATGCTGAATACTTCCCATAATATTCAACATTATGCTCTTCCTTGATTACCCATGGTGTATCAGGATGAGTTTCAGTTCTTACGTGTGGGTAGCATTATATTTAGCACTATACATCATCTACATTTCTATGGTGTATATTAATCCAGATTCCAGATCAAATTGTCATAGAAGTCAAAACTTCAACATTGATTATCTGCTTTATATACTGTACATGTACATTCCTAAAGCTCTATACAATAGAGAATTAATGTTAAATGGTGTTGTCTTTGTTTAACAAACTAGACAATATTTCAGTGTGTGAATGGAGGGGGGGGGGGAACAGACTTGGTTTTTAAACACTTTCTGTTCTGCTTGAGTTTTGACATCTCACAATGGTTACATCCATTTGAAGGCTAATCAGGATAGTGACTGATAATTGATAAGAACTTGCTTAAACCATGATGACCAACAGCACTTCAAGCCTTTATGAGTAGACTTTTATACGAGAGTCCCACTTGATGATTATTTAAATCACAGAACCGGAAGCAAAACATAGTTTACATTTAATGTTGGTGATTAACCCAATACTGTGCAACGGTACACTAATTGTACTCACACACTAAAGGTTGAAATGGTGCTCATGGAGATGTCATGCTAACTTTAGAATTTGTTGATGAGCGTGTCCTCCCAACTCAAAACTTATTGTATAAGTTTTGAGTGCATCTACACAGGGCTAAACCACAAACTAATCATCAAAGTTTAAGACAAGACGAGCCAATTTTAAGAAATTAGCAACATCATGCAAAACTAACTCCCAGCCAACCAAATTGATAATTGAAACTAAAGGGGGAAAAATGTGTTGGGTTTTTTTCTTGCTCATTTTGTTTTAAGAGGAGAGTCAGTCACTTGTGCCACAATGACAGTATATGATATTTATGACCAGATATAATGTGATACTAGGCCACTAGCCATTCTAAAGTGTCAGCATCTGAAGAGCAATTTTGCAATTTTTGTGTTTTGCTTGAGTGAATCCTCTACGCATTCTCTAACGTTACTCAACAAGTCTTCAGAGTTTGTTTGTTTTTGGTTTTTGGTTGTTTTTTTTTGTTTGCTTTTTAAAGAAAACATAATCTTGTAAATACATAGGCACATAATCTGTATTCTGGTATGATAGTGTATTATAATATTGAAGACACATAGTCAATTAGATCATCACAAACTCAGAACAAAATCTAAGAAACAGAAGATTGGCATTTGAGAGAGAGACCCAGGAATTGCAATCTCCTGTGATGTGTTGCCAGTTAAGAATCACCTCAAACTTTAACATTAAAAAGGCTTTGAAACTGTGCAACTAAAAAAGGAAATTATTTGACTGACAAATTAAGGCTGCAATGACTTTTTGCTCTTCTTTCTTAAAAAGAAAATTTGGGTAGGAAAATTAGGATGAAGCTCCAGATAACTGACTTCTAGGACTTGATAGCTTGAAGCAATGCACTCAAAAGACATCTAATAATGGTCTTTTTTAAGGCTTGGACAAAACGTTCTTGCTTGGCAATGAGAAACCCAGTGGCAACACTTACAAGATCAGTCCCTCCACTGTGAACAACACGAAGTCGGTAACCACCTGTTTCAAACTGCCTGGAGACTCTACTGAACCAGTCACTGCCCAGAGCATGCTACCAGATCTCACTCACTTTTCGGTAAGCCATCCCGTCAGTAAATTTTTTTTTTCAATCATTTTTTTTGCTGTATTACAACTGTTGTAAGAGCTGTCACTTTTCAAGATGATTTTTCCGATTGGAAAAAGAAGAAAAAGAAAAAAACCTTGTGGTCTTACATGCTGACAGTATTGCTGATGTTGTGTAACACAAAAGCTATAAAATGCTTGTAAAGATACACTGATCGGTAACTCAAGAGGGCACTGTTGGATGAACCTATGAGTAATCATCTGCAATGTTCTCATTGTCGGAATAGAACCCATTCATACAGCATGTGTTAAAAATGTCCCAAATCATATCGATCTTAGTTGAATTTAAGTCATTGTTTTGATCATTCAAATGAAACAGATACGTACATTAAATGTGATCATGCATCACAAAATGACAAAAACTCGCACACACTGGTTTTGTGTGAGGACTGAAAAAAGGTGAACGGGGTCAACCGAGCCGGTGTTGACTTTTTCATATTTTCTGAAAGAGCAAGTCTCTTCTACATTATGCTAAAATTTGGGATCATAAGAAGGGCAGGAAAGTGTGTTTTTTTATCAGTTTAGTTGCCGATATTTTTGGGTAGAATAGTGTGATTAGAAGTGTCTTTTGAGTCTCCTTTTCATTTCTAAAAAAAAATGTCGTACACACTCTTCACTTTCAACTCCTAATAACATTTGAAAGGAGGATGCTACTGCCTTGGAAGTTGGCATTGATTATGGACAGAATGTGTTAATAAGGCATGCTCAATTTCAGTTTGATCTGATAATCCTTTCATTGTTGTTACTCCAGTGGTGTACATCCTGTTGTCTGTCCCATTCATCTCACAGCCAACATGACTTGGTAAAAATTAAGCGCTTGAATAGACTCTGTACTTCATAGCCTCTTTTCTCAGTTCACACTTGTGTGCTTTTTTTCCCAATATTTAGAGAGGTTAGGAGAGTCCATTTGATTTGAGTTATACATCATTTTGAACCTTAAAGTCTGCTCTTTCAGAATACATGCTCTTAACTAAAATTTCATGTCTGGCGACTTTTTTGTTTGTTTTGTGATGCAGGGTCACATATTATGTTTAAAATGGTCAAAATAAAGTCGAACTTTATTTGTGTCTTGATTCGGCCATTGTTCCTGGCTATTTTTGCCTGCTTTAACACACATGCATACAGTTAATGCATAGTAAATGTATCCTTCAAATACCAAATGTACTAGTCAGCTAGCCAAGGAAATTGCATAATGACATTTGTTGGAATTGATCCATTTTAAACGTGCTAAACAAAGTCTGCATAATGCTGCATGATCTTCCCCCCCCCCCCCCCCCCCCCCCCCCCCCATTTCACCATCAGTACTACAAGTCTGAGACTCGCAATGGACAGATGGTAGACCTCTGGCAGAACATCACAACAATGACATTCTCTGACATCTCGAGGAAGAACGTCTACACGTTTGCTGTGTCCCAGACCACGCCGCCCAAGCCGGTCCAGTACGTGATGATGGGCGCGAACAGCCTGCTCGGCTCTCACTTCGACAAGTACATCATCGACTATGACTTCTACGATGAGACCACTGTGATCCCAGATGAAGTTTTTGCCACTCCAGCAGGTGATCTATATGTTATGGTAGTGGTAATGGTTGTCTGTTTGTAACATTTTAAAGGGACTGTACAGTACTGGTTGAGGTAGGGATTCATGTTTTGGACATTCCTAATTGAGATAATGAAAAGCCTCTTATTATATAAAAGAGCATGTAATTTTAAGAAGGATTCAATGTTTATTTGATGAAAATTGGTTTTCAAATTGCTGAGATATCCAAAAAAGTGCTAATAATAAAAGGCGACATGCCCCAACTTTATTAGTATCTCTTTGTTTCACATTGTTTTGGGATATCTCAGCCATTTCAAAACCGATTTTCATCGAATAAACTTTTGATACCCCTTAGAACTACATGCTCTTTGACATCTCATAGAGTGGTTTCTGAATATCTCACAAAACGTTACAAGCTAAATCTTCACCTCGACCAGAACTGTAAACACCCTTTAAGCTTTTTCCACTACATACTGTATCTCAAAGCACTTCCACCATACACCTCAGAATTCTATTTCTGTCACATGTAACTTGCATGTTCTGTGGTGATTGACTATCAAGCAGTGTTCCCTACTGTCACTGTTTGGTGAGCAAAAGCCGTGCCTCTACTATAATGTAGCTACTGGTTATTTGAAAGAAAAAAGAAATAACAAATTTGTCATACAATTTACATCAAAGGAAAGCTTGGCATTTTCTCCACAACTTTGCTCCTAACATGCTCAGGTAACACGAAGCTATAAAAGTAACAGATATTTACAAAACAGAAGGTTTTCCAAAAGCAGGACTATGTTGTTATCTCAGAATAATGTGGCACACACGAGGTTACACCATGGCACATGAAGAGCTAAGTACTGTAAACGTTGATTTTTTGCATGATTCATTTTTTATGCTGAGTGGCTCAAAAAAATATTCACAGGTTCTTGAATTCATGATACACAATTATCAACCCATTCAAAATGTGCAGAGAAAATTGCGAAGATATTTTTTTGCAGGTTTTACAATTCTTGCTAGCCAGAAGTAGGGTGAAATACAGTACGTGAAAATCAATGTACTGCGAAAGTTTTTGCATTTACATTAATATGTGTTGAAAAAAAAATACATGTTCCAAATTCATTTATACAAATGCACTGTTCAACATCATTTCCATTCTGTATATTAAACAAACAACCCCCCCCCAAAAAAAAAAAAAAAAAAATAGACTCCATTGCCCTGTCTCCTCTTGAATGTTAATTTTTTGTGACAAGATGGAATTCCAGAATTCCACATCTTTATCTCATTTCCAGTTCTGTATTATTGGGTTTTTTTTACTTGACAATATGTATTGAATTCAATGTGAACACCATCTTTTTTGGTTGGTGTCACTGTGTATGTAAATTATGTCAGTTTGAAAAATGGCCTTTTAACACTTCATTTGAAGTCTGTTGGTACGATTGCTGGCATGCCTTGATTTTTGTAGGTTTGGAATGCCGGGCTTTCCCGGGACCGGGCATGGAGCACCAGATCAGAGCCAACCCATTCCGCGAGATGATCAACCCAGAGAGAGGAAACCGATACCACCACCTCTTCGACGAGTTCAAGACAAAGTTCGGCAAACAGTATCAGACGGCGAAGGAGCATGAGACGCGCAAGGGGCACTTTGAGAAGAACGTCAGGTATTGAGTGCAGGATTTCTCTCCCCTCATATTCCCAGCCACAACTAGCCATGATATCTTAACCCGTTGAGGACGGTTTGATTTTGCTACAGCACGCATTTCCCATAGACGCTTGCCCGAGTATACTCGGGACTCATCCTCAACGGGTTAAAGGGAAGCTTCATCCTTATATTACATGTTGTGATTATATGAACAATGAGAGTGCATAGCTGTGGATTATTGAGAGAATTGGGAAAATGCAGACATGCAATGTAAAAAGTTATGATTTATAATAGTTCAGAGAGAAAGGCAAATTGGCAACTCTGTATGATCTAGATGTTGAGCAGGTCATTATGTCCACAAAAATTCACAATTTTCACTTGCTTTTCCATGAAAAACTACCATTAGAACTGTTCTTGGATTATAAAATTAGATGGTTTTCCCGAGTGTTTAAAGAACAAGTTCTCCCCAGTTAGCATGTGGATTGAGAGAATGCAAAAATATTAGTAGAACACATCAGGGAAAGTTTGATGAAAATCAGACAATCTGTTAAAAAATTAACACTATTACAACTTGTGATGTCATATGCGTATAATAGTATGAAGAAAATTCAACATATTTTCACTTCTCTTGCATGATAAAAAGACACTAAATTTTCCTCTTTCAAAACGCAGGAGGAATAATGTCACTTGTATAATACATCAGTAGCAAGTTGAGAGAATGCATACTTTTTGCAGAAAAAAAAATTGCAGAATTCTCTTTATATTTTCCTTTTTGTCATAAAGATGTATGTGTATGACATCATAAATTGTAGTAATGTTGTCATCCAGAAATGACTGCAGAAACTTTAAGAATTCATAACTTTCGAACAGACTGTCCAATTTTCCTCACTTTCATTGATGTGTGCTACTATTTTGTAATACTACATTCACTCAATCTAGATGTATATTTAAAGGTGAACTTGGCAAGTTAACCCATTGAGGACGGGCTGATTTTGCTACAACACACATTTCTCATAGACACCTGCCCGAGTATACTCGGGACTCGTCTTCAATGGGTTAATGCCTAGTGCCTGGGCATGTGAAGGGTTAATCACAGCCATTGATTTCAGTTTTGTCTTTGAACCCTCATTATAGAATGATCCATTCTGTCAACCGAGCCAACCGTGGCTACGGTCTGGCCATCAATCATCTAGCTGACATCACCCCAGATGAGTTCAAGATGATGAGGGGCCGGCTGAGGTCGACCACACCTCCACGCGGTATCCCGTACGATGGCTCGCATGTTAGGGCAGAGGACGTCCCTGATACAATCAACTGGAATGTTCTTGGTAAGCTGAATAAGCAGGACAGAATTGATTCCACCCATATAATGATCTCTCTGCTGCACCTAATTCATTTGTCAAATTTGCAGATTTGTTTTGTAAAATATTGTCTATAAAAAGTCTTGAGTTTTCATGGAAAAATTTTGGTCATGTTTCTTTCATGAGTAATTTTCGTGGGGTGCATGTACAAGAGAATTAAACAATATAAACATGTTTAGTATAAACAAAAACATAATCAATCATGAATGTAGGTGGTTCTTTGAAAGTGTGTTGGAGCACAGAATGATTTTACAACTTTAGATGATGCCAGACTATTAAAGATATCAGCCTTTTGTGAGAAACACTGAAGTATTTGTAAGAATATCATTTGAAAGATAAAATAACTTTGAATGGCAGCTTTCACAAAGCCCCATCTTGTATAGAGTGGACAGGACTGTTTTGTAGGTACTACAGAACAGAAGAATTCTGAGACAAAACACACATCTGTAGTTATGTGAGAGTATTTGTGGAAGTGTGGTTGTCCGTGAGGTTCTGGATGAGATTCATATATTGGCACTTGATCAAATTTAGGGCTTAAAGGGGAAGGCTAGTAACTGATCAGTGGGAATCAGTGGAAATGCTGGGAGATGATTGTTCCAATCCTTATGGGATTCATTCAAGAGTACATTATATATCTATTGTTGAGTGAAAATTATTTGCTCCAGAATGGTCTCATATTCAAGTCATGTGCAGTTTAATGTTTCCAGGTTAGCATGCCTGTACAGTGACGAGTCATTGAGCTGCACATTACTTGAATATGGGACCGTTCTGAAGCAAATGATTTTCTCACAACAATAGATATATAATGTACTCTTAAATGAATCCCACAAGAATTGGAACAATCATCCCCCAGGATTCGCACTGATTCCCACTGATCAGTTACTAGCCTTCCCCTTTAAACCTGCTTTCCTGCCCAAACATTGCACATATTTGTGATTTGATGTTTTCTTTCATATGTCAAAATTGATAGCATCAACTACATATTCTGACTCACATTGCCAACACTGCCAAAAAGTCTGCAATTGCCAACTTTCAAAAGTGTTTTAAATCATGTTGATTATTTCCCCCTTGAACATCATTGACTTATGAATGATGACAGAGTCTTACTCTTCAGAGCCATGTAAAAGATATTTACTCTAAATTTATTGATTGTGATTTTCATCCAGTAGTAGTATCAACATCAGTGAACAACAATGAAACATCTAGACAATTTTTAAGATTATGAGACAATGTAATATCTTCAGATTTCTATGACTCATGATGAAGCATGTGTACTGTTGAACTAAAAAAACCAAAAAATGCCTGTCCACTCTCTAGGTGCCGTGAGCCCTGTCAAGGACCAAGCCATATGTGGATCCTGCTGGAGTTTTGGCACCTCAGAAGTCATAGAGGGTGCCTACTTCATGAAGGTGTGTTGAACCATTAATTCTTTTTTATTTACCACAGCCACTATTGCTTCTGAATTTGATGCAGTGCCCGAAGTTGATGATTATGATGATAATTATGAATTATTAAAGAAAGAATTATGATTATTATGATATCATGACAATATTAAGCATACCAACCGTCCCATTTGAACTTTAACCCTTGGCTCGGCTCCCATAGTCCTCAAAAGTTTTGTTGGTAATGGGAATGAAGAGAGCAAAGAACAAGCCATGGTATAGCGGGTAATTAAAGGACTCTTCACTTGGAGGTTGAGGGTTCATTTCCTGCCCAGTGCATATCATCTTTTTTAATAGTAGTATGATTGTTGTGTAGATCTCTTGTGTGCCACGTACATTACACGCCCGATTCAGTCGATGGCATGCCAAATAGCCTGTATTCTGCTCAAACGCACAAACCGGCCCAAACAGATCAATAGATTGCCAAATGCCACAGTACAATGAAAGTGTTTCTCATGATTCCATTCCTGTTGCATGTAGCTTGCATTTTATGTGATGAATGAGTATCAAGCAGTGTGCCCTACTGGATTTGTGAGTAAATTCTATTAAAGTTTCTGTCACTGTTTTGAGTGCAAAAGTCATGCCTCTACAACAATGTAGCTACTGGTCAATTGAAAGGGAAACAATCATAGATTTCTCATACAATTTACATCAAAACAATGCTTGGCCTTTTCTCTACAACTGTGCTCACTACATGCCCAGGGTAACAAAATCTATGAAAGTTACATAGCTTTGAAAAACAGAATGTTTTCCCAAAGCATGACATGCATTGGTATCTCTTAATAATGTGCCACACAGGGGGTTTATGCCATGGCACATAAAGAGTTAAGTCCCCTCAGAACAACCATAGGCAATGAGGGTTGAGTGCTGCGTGTAGGGTCACATCCACTGCTATCCGTGAACTTGAACCAGGGACTTCACAACTGAGGGCCTAAATTCTCAACCACTGACCCACAGCTTCTATCTGGAGCTGTATACTGTAAAACGAGAAATTTTCGTGTGCATTTTAATTTCGCGAATTTCGCGAGCGCCAAAATTCGCGATATTAAAATGCACGCGAAAGTTTTTGTCTACACTACATGCATTGAACACCAGTGGCAATTCGCGAAAATTTCATGCCACGAAAAGGGCTGTCGGCTCCAATTCGCGAAAATTTCATGCCGCGAATATATCATGTTTTACAGTATTCAAAGCAGCAATTATATTTTCACTTTACACCACAGCACAAGAAGCGGGTGCGGCTGTCGCAGCAGATGTTGATGGACTGCACCTGGGAGAAGGGGAACAATGGCTGTGATGGTGGAGAGGACTGGAGAGCCTACGAGTGGCTGATGGAGAATGGTGGGCTGGAGACGGAGGAGACCTACGGACCTTACCTTGGACAGGTGCGTGTCTGGCTTCTCAATTAACCCTTTGAGGACAAGTCCCGAGTATTCTGGGGCAGGTGTCTATGGGAAATGTGTGTTGTAGCCAAATCAGCCCGTCTCCAATGGGTTAATACATGTATGGAAAGCAATCCCATAACCTGTTGAGGACGGGCTGAATTTGCTACAACACACATTTTCCATTGACACTTGCCCAAGTATACTTGGGACTCATCCTCAACAGGTTAAAGGTACTGTTCACCATTGGGAGCAGTGATTTCAAAAATGTTCGAGGTATCACATTTGATGCATATGTGTAGGTCACTTGTACCACAAAACACCCTACCATGTAATACATTTTGCAATAGAGCTTAAAATATAAAGAGATATCAATACTTTTCTTACAAAACCATAACTGTAGACAGTTTAGTGTAGAAACATTTTTATTATAACTATTGTTCAAATTTTGTATATTTAGCTGTACTTAACATTAATTACACTGATTCACATTTTTACGTTGGTTGTTTCTATCCCTAACTCACAATTTAGAACTCTTTTGAAGCACTAAAGCTGGGTTTTTGTTTCCTGTGCAAGTGGTAAATAATGCCTTCAACCTGCATTTTTTTGCCACTTTGGTTTGCACGCATAGACAGAGAAATGAGAAGTTCATAGGAATTTAATGTAGCCATTGCTTTGTTAGAATGCCATGCTCAATTTATGCTACAGTCATCATGCAGATGATTTTGATCTATGGTGATACCAGTTAGATTGATGTTGCTGACATGTTGAAGGAAAGAGTTTGACTCATCACATAGAGTGTGCTTTGTCAACCTTGTGTAGATATTTTCATCAACCCTTCTGTGCCTATATACTTTACATTAATTTGCCTTAAACTGGCATTTGATTAATGTTCCCCTTTTCAAAACAATGTCAGTTATAGAAAATGAGGTTAATATACTGTCAAAATAATTATGCTAAACACATCCACTTGACACATTTAGTTGACCATGGAAAAGGAATACATTTTATTGCTGGACAGCTTGTGCACAGGCAGATTACCAACCTGTCTGTTTTTTGTCGATGGACAAAAAGAATCTTGTTGGGGGCATTGAAGGTTTCTCAGAGAATTGCAGGAGGAACGGGTTAATAACAAGCGTGAAAGGCAGAGAATGGGGTCCCTTTGTAACCTTTCCCCATAGCAATGATTTCTGAGTCGATACCAGTCTTTGAATTGCTGTATTATTAATCCTTATGTGGTTCTTTCCTTTTTTTTTGTAAATTTCTAGAATGGCATGTGTCACTTCAATAAGTCCCAGGAGTATGCTGTGGTCAAGAACTACACATCGATTAAGTCGGGAAATCAGACGGCACTCAAAATAGCAATCGCAGAGAATGGACCAGCGTCCGTCGGCATCGACGCAGCTATACCCTCTTTCCTCTTCTACTCATATGGAGTCTTCTACGATGCCAAATGTGGTATGCTTGAATTTCATTCTAACAAATGTGACCTCACCTTTGATTGCATGGAGGGAAGTCTGTTATCAGGCTTTTGAATCTGAAAACAAATAACACTTCATTTCGGTGTTCGTGGTATGTGTATAAAATGTACAGATAAGATGAAAACAGTCAGGTAACTGACAAGTGTGTATCAAAGTCTTATGCATACTACGTCAAGATATAGGAATGAATGAATTGAACATGTGATGTACAGACTTGAGATTTAGTGAGAGGGATTGTCATTTATTTGTTTTAATCCCGGCAATCCTTATTGTCGTTGGTTGATGTTATTGCTTGAGGCAGATTTATCAAAAAGGGCTGGGATGTAATGGAGGTAAAGAAAGATTGAGCATAATGTGACCTTTATGTTAAAAAAATATGTGTTAGTGGATAAATTGAATTTTCTTTTAGTTGTTGCTCAAGAAAGTAAAGGAAGAATGTATGCTTTGAAATAATGTGCTAAAAGGAAATTTGAATAAAACTTGCATTGAAATATCTCTCAGAATCTTAAACTATTCCAGTAGCTCTAGATGAATACAAGTTGAAGAACTAGACCATTTAAACATTCTGCTAACAATAGGAACCTGTGCCACATCATGTGTATGGATCAAATTAGAAAGAGAGAGAGAGAGAAAAAAAAAAAGAAGAGATTGTTGAAAAATTCCCTTTAATTGATTTCCTAAGCCTGACTGTCCTCTCCAGCTGGGAACTTGAAAACTGCTCTAGGGTCTTGTGACTGTGTGGCTGTTTGATTCAACTCACACTCAGTTGAGTTGGTGATAGTGGGCCACATGCATAAAAACTAGCAGTTGCTGGTGCTAGCCTTTTGCTTGAATCCGTATGAATAAAAACAAGCAATTGCGAGCAAAAGCTTTTGCTGGCAAGCAAAAGCAATTGTTTAGAGACCAAGCATTTGCTTAAAAACATGTGCATAAAACCAACATTTTGCTTGGCCTTGCAAGCAATTGCTTACGATTTTCCAACCTCTATGAAATGAGCTTGAACTTTTGCTTAAGTGGGATGTGCGCTTTTAAATATCATTTTCATATTCATAGACCAAGTTTGTGCATGAGTGGGATATAAAATCTAGAAGAAATTCCTCCGGAGTTGTGTAAGAAATTTTTTCGTTTCAACAACGGGAATGTCTAATGGTTAGCACGGAAAATGTGATGAAAAACAGGTGTGATGTTTGACATATGTGGAGAGCAAGGAGACCTCTCTCCACGTGCGACCTGGTAGATCCAGGCTACTATAAGCAGTGCTTGGAATCAGGCAGTTTGTGTGTGTGTAAATGTGTATACAATAGATGTGCGTTTGTGTGCGTCTGTGTGTGTGCATTTATGAGTGTCATTCTGCTATGTCAGGAAATGTTTCTGCACACACACACCCTTTCAAATACGTGCTATCACATTGGCCTTTGTTCTTGTGACGTCTCTTTTGTTGAAGACGCAAGCAGTTGCTCATGCGGGACAAATAAAAGGTGTAAATGAAAGCACAAGGTTATGCATATGGATTTAAGCAATTACTTGAGCTAGATCTTTTACTTGACGAGCTTGTGCTTGTGCTTGAAGCAATTGCTAGTTTTATGCATTCGGCCCATTGACATTATCAGTATGGATGTCTATGAATACTATGTTGCCTTAGCCAGCTGCCTGGAAAATGTGTCAACATAAATTATGTCATTGCCAAATGTGTTTCATCCGGCAGGCAATACCACCGATGACCTAGACCATGCCGTGCTGGCTGTTGGCTATGGGACGTACAACGGCCAGGACTACTGGCTGGTCAAGAATTCCTGGTCCACTTACTGGGGGAACAACGGCTACGTCATGATCAGCATGAAGGACAACAATTGTGGAGTGGCTACTTCAGCGACTCAGCCCATCCTGAAATAACCAATCATGGAATTATTCTCTATGATCTTTCAAATCTATGGAAATAATGTACTCATGATACCACAGAAAAAGAAATAGTGTCCATCATGAAACTCTAGGATTAGTCGTTGTTTTATTTTGTTTTCATAGGCAGATGGTGGTCAAAAGTAATCAAAGTATTAATGAGTAAATGATGAAGAAACAAAACCAAAAGAGATGTAGTTTGACCATGAAATCTTGAGAATTAGTGTCTTTGGTACATTGCAGATTGTTCTGGCTTGTTCATGTATGGAATATTTGCCTTTTTTTCACTTTAAGGCACCGAAACTGACATCTCAGAAAGTGTCTGTGAATTGTTAATAACTTTAAAAAGTGGGTGTGTTTTTGTACGGTATTGCGGATAAACGGTAAAGCACTGCTACAAGCATTTTTGTTTTGTGTATGTGTGTGTGTGTGTGTGTGTGTGTGTGTGTGTGTGTGTGTGTGTACGTGTATATGTGTGTCCAGGGAATGTGGTATATTTGAATGAATCAAAAATGTTTGTACCTGTTCGTGGAAGTGTTTGTCCAGGATTTGTTGCCAGTGTTGATATTGTATTGTCAAAATTTTGCATGTGATTCTATTCACCATCATTGTTAATATTTTTTTGTTTGATCTCACAGGTTAAGGATGTGTGCAATTTTTTTTTTTTTTTCATGACATTGACACTGATCAGTGTATGTGTGATTTCTTGATTAATGTGACTACAAGTTCCTGTATAGCAATGATTAACACACTGTTTATTTCTCCTCATCATGAGAGGCATCTTATATTAAACATGTTCTTAACATTGCAGCAGTAGATGCCCGAAAAGTAAAGCCCGACACGTTTGCCCTTCAGCAAGGCAGTTTGTCCACATTCTTTGCTGCTCTCCACCCAGGAGTATAAATGAGTACCTGCTAGGATGGGAATGTTTGTGTTGGTTGATCAGTATGTGCTCGCCTGTAAAATGGCGACTGACTTTCCTACTCCCCAGGGAGTGGAAAGTGAGCACTGTCAGCGCTAGTTGGAAAATATGTATCCAGTGACCGGGTAATAATAGTCTGTAAAGCGCATTGAACTAACAAGTCTGAATGCGCTATGTGAAAACTAGCTATTATTATCATTAGATTATTCAAGACAGAAGAAAAAAAATATTCTTCTCTCTCATCTGCAAGATTTTGAAGGGATGAAAATGTAAATATGACACAATATATTCCAAGTTTCTTCAATGCTGTGCAGAATATAATGAGAGTAAATTGTGGAAGAAAAAAAATTATTCAGGAAGTAAATGCTTTAGTGCTACATACATCTTAGGACTGAAAGTCAGATATGAATATCATATTGATACCACATAACAGAGACATATTTAGCAAAACAGCTTGCTTACTCTTTTATTTTAATAGTTCTCACAATCATATCATTATGTTTATACTTGTGTGAGATTTTCAACAAGTTACTTTCTGTAGATTTAAAACTGCCTCTTTCAGACCTTAACACAAATTTAAACTATGAAATATATGAATGACTTTGTTGTGGATACCCTCAGTGTTTTGAACTCCCATTTTGCTATGACTAAGTAGAGCAAACTATGTTCTTGTTTTTATGCAGCCTAACTGCAAAGAGAGAGAAAAAAATCTTCTTGAAGGTGCTTGCCGTGCATACCTGTTTCAAAGATAACTGCATTGTATGGCACCCTCAAATTTTTGTTTGAGTTTGCTGGGTATATGATGCTATTTTACATTTGAATGATATGAAAGGTGACTACGTTATTGAATGCAAAATCATGTTTGAAAATTCAATCTATGCAGGCATACATTCTGTTCTTTTGTCGTACTCTTTTGATCACTTATGAAATTAAATTGTCTGCATTGTGCAGATGTGATATCATAAAGTTATATTTCATACGTGTCTCTTCTTGTTTGTTGTTGTACAACTGTATTATGGCATATACTCTACCTTACCAGCTGCATGTACAAGAAGAGTTCGATCGCAAAAGGAAATTACTTCGTTTTTGTTCATTTTGAATGCTTGCGATTGAAGCTGCTAATAAAGAAAAGTAAATTGATCAGAAAATATGTGGTATTTTAATCTTTTAACTGTAAGAACATTACTAGGTATGAAACAAGAGAAGTATCATTGGAAATTTTTATATTGCTCTGTCTGATGATGGACTTACTTTATGTCATTTAAAAATGGTGCTTAACCCATTTTGATATCAAACTCTTCACATATGCACAGAACATGAAAATATGGTTATTTAGATCTTTTGAATGTTTAGGCCTATCAAGAGAATGATACAGTGCACTCCCGTTATAATGAACATGGTTATAACGAAATTCCGGGTACAACGAAGTAAAAATTCAGGCCGCAGAATTATCCACTCTATGTTCTTTAATCTTTATTGTTTATTTGTTTGGTTATAACGAAATTTCGATATAGCAAAGAAAGAAAAGTGCCGGTCCCGAGGATTTCGTTATAACGGGAGTCCAGTGTATAAATACACATGTAGTGCATAATAGGCTTGTGAAACTTGGAAAGAGATAGAAATATAACAATATGTTTTCCATAATACGTCATGAAGTTATTCCAAACATAAATGTTGATAAAGCCCTGTTGAAATTTTTTACTCATGACTGTAGTGTACAATATTAATTTTCTTTCTTATGAGTTTCATTCATGCATTCAACCCACTATGTTAGCACAATTCTGAAATTTGCGCAGTTCTGTTTTGTTTACATCTTAAATAAATGACATTACAGAACATGATTTTTGCATCTCATCTATTCAGTTGCTAGTACTGTTGAAGTATAAACGGATTAACAGGGAAATAAAGCTGGGAAAAATGTATTATGGCCTGTGAATGAGGGATATAAGAGAGAAAAAAATGTTCCTACATAAAAACAAAAAAAAAACAAAATATAGATTTCAAACTTTCTAAACGAATTTTTCTTAAACTCAAAATTGCACAGTACAAGTTACAAGCAGGGCGTGTGGCTAAAGCTTGTACTGTGTGATTTTGAGGTCATAACTGCATGGTGGCCTTATCTCCAGGAAAGAAAGTATAAAGTTGGTAGCATAATATGTTATGTAGCATATTTTGTACCATATGTTACAGAATATCTATTCGATGTCTTAAGTGAAGAACTGATATTTTTTCTTGTTTTTTCTGTTAGTTACCTTCTATAAATCAGCTAGTGCTTAAAATAAAGTAAGGCCCACAATGCACTCAGGGACCTACACTTCCGGAAAAAAAAAAAAAAACCCACTGTCAATGATAATGTATGCTCCACAGCATTTTTGCAGTGATTATATGATTTTGTAATTGAATGGTTTAAGAGCGTGGTGGAAAATATTCTGGTTTATCAGTGTCGATGTAATCAATTGTAAGGAGTATCTATGACTAACGTGAAATAGAAAATGATTACTAGTAATCAAACGAAATACATGTTGGCCTATTATACCTCCACGCCATTAATAATCCCTAAAAACATGGAAACGTAGGTTACAGGATTCAGACAATGAACGGATGGTGAAAAATAGTGTTCTACTTCAAAGGGACATACAAAGCATTGAGTCTTTCTTTTATTTATCCCCACAGAGATCATGAAATATCCGTATAAGCACTCATGAACATTTTGAACACGCACATTTCAAGTCTTGCCTTTTACCTTCCCCTAGCTCTATTTTCATCATGCATCATTTTGGCTTCACAACTTAGGGATGTGATTATATTATATTATGATATATCTAGGATGTGTATTTGTAAACATACGTTTTGTATATACACTTGTGAACATTCTTTTTTGAAACAAACTTAATAAGTGAAATGAAAAGAAGAATATGAGCGCAAGCGGTGTTAAATATTTGCAATCAGGCAAAGGGATTGGAAGTTGATGGGAGGAGAAAGATTTCTCAAGATTTTTCCCACCAAAACTAATAGTTTGGAACAAATTTTCAAACAGAAACACACGCTTAGCAGTAAGCTTGAAGCCTCGATCTGTCGTGTATGCTTTTCATGTTTTGACATTCAGCTTTCTAATCGGCCTCCGGTCGGATTACGTAACTCTGTTTTCAGCGTGATCGTTATTAGATTAATCGTCCAATCACAGTTAATGATATCAGTCACGTGACATGTTGCTAGCCAAATTGTTTAAAGCAGTTGGAACGTATCGATAAGCGTCGAATAACGCTTCAAAGGTTATTATGCTCTCGTTTTTGTCGATTTAAATTCATTCTTGATGTCATCGTCGTCAGGTAAGTTCCAAGAAATACTGTCTTCATATGGAGAGTAACACGTCTCTTTGTTCCGGCTGAAATTATTTTGTAAACAACTAAACGCCTACGAGAGTTGAGCCGCGTAGTCCCATTCGTTGCTTTTGCTGTTATCGTTCACGCTATGAAAGACTGCACGTAGCATCCTTGACCGAAAGATCGGTCTGTATAATTTGTATCTCATTGGTATCTGGTCGTCGGGGAAATGTTCCGCGGAGACTGCGTCTCGCTTCACGGATCCCCTCCTTATTACGGAGGAGAGCGATAACGTAAAAAAAAAAAATAATAAAAGACTCCTCATCCCATATCCGGAGAGACGGATCTTTCTGTGACTAATATGAATGTAACACTAGGTTTCTATGCCCCTTTGTGTTGGCTTTGTCTACTTTAGTAAGTTAGACTTCGACTTTCAGTCTTTGACTTTAATGTAACACTACAGTTACTGAGCTCGAGTTACTTAGTCAGATAAATTCAGGGAACTCTAAGATAAGAAGATCAAAATAGCATCGATGATGGCATGTAAAATGGCAAAGCCAGGGTGGGCAGGGAAGATCATTCCAGTCCCGTATTTGGCCGTATGCCATGGCATGGTTCAGTCTCATCACATATCGGTCTCGAAAAAGTTTTAACACTTTGGTCTTTGCAGCAGACGGACCAAATAGCAAGGCTTTCACATGAGGCGTCCTACTTCTGATGAGGGGCATTTCTTGCGCTCTTACGCGTGATACGTCTTACTGCTTTTGTCCTACCAAAAAATCCAAAACTAAAAAAAAAAGTATAACGTGGATTTCCAAGTCCAATCACCAACAGCAAAACTGAAGAGTGAAGTTGAAGACAGTAGGAAAAAGTTCACATGGTTTAATTCAGGCCACCTGTTTATTTTACTTTGGAACATTTGTTGATTGTTAGTAGAGCAGGCCTCGAATTACCCGGGAGGCAAAAGGCAATTTGCTGCAATGCCCTATCTACTTGCTGCAATGCCTCTCTCAAAATTACCATGCGTACTGCAACTTTTCCATGCTGCCCTTAAAAAATTTTGAGAGAGAGGGCCCCTAAAACCAAAAATTGCCTGTCCCTAAAACTGGCGAAATTCGAGGCCTGGTAGAGTCTAGAGACCTTAGAGTTTGTAGATCCTAGATCTTTTCTACTAGATCTAGACTTTAGAAATTTCTAATCAGAAAAAATTAGAATTTTTAAATAAAATTTAATCTTCATTCACACAGTTTAGATAGATTAAAAATGCATAAGCTACATGTAATTACTCTTTGACTGTATCAAAAGTGTGTGAGTGTGTGTGTGTGGGGGGGGGGGTGGTCATGGGAGCAAAAAAAAAAGGGGGGGATGGGATGGGGAGAGGGTGACCCCCTCCAATACCTCATCAACAGTACTAGTAGCAACAATTGGGTTAGAGATGTGAAAAATACACAGTTATTCACCATCAAAATGAAAGCAAGCTCACCATAATTCGACTGCCAACTGAATATGAATCTAGCTTTTGCATGCAATGGAATTTTGGCACGGGAGGTCAAACATTGATGCAGGTTTTTTACATAACAATTTAGGCGTAAAGAAAACAACTTCTTTTTTTTTCATTCTAGGAGAGAGTTTTCTTTTTTATCCTACCTGGGTGGCTATAGGCCTACTGTAAATTGTTTTTTGTGTGCTTACTAATTGTACTAGGCTAGGTAGCGGGCTAGTAGGAGTCTAGATAGACAACCGTTAATAGGCCCATAGATAGAAATTTATATTGACTGGGCCTGGATTGTGATTGGGTTTGTGAGACCCAAATGACACTGCGGAATGCTATGCTGTGTCATTGTCAGAGAATTTAGTGTTTACACATACGTAAGTAAATGTCGATACGTCTTTAGTTTGTCGTAATGGCCAAGAAATGAAAGAAAGTTAATATTTATCAAATCAAAAAGTTGTCTGCATACTTGAATCAAGCATGAAATAATACAGTATTTTGCTTCTTTCCTCCTCTGTAAATTACAGACCCAATGACATGATGGAGTTTAGGGCAGCTGGTTTGCTCTTCACGTCCAAGTTTGACTCGGGGAACCTCGCCAGGGTCGAGAGGGTCACCCAAGAGGATGAGGAGGATGGCAACGCCCACAGGGTGGGCGACATTAACGCCATGCCTGACTATGAGTTCAACTTGTGGACCAGTCCGGACTGTGCAGGGACGGAGTTTGAGAATGGCAACAGGTGAGGATACCAGTTACAGTGTACTTGAACATGTTTTGGTTTCATTTTGCTCAGAAGCTTGTGGTGAGGTGCTGATGCAGTCTTTTCAACAACGATGATATGCTGAATAATTTTCTTTTGAAAGCTTTCATCAACTTTCGTTGTGGTACAAGCTGTACATTAGAAAAATATTGTTCTTTCTTTAAAAAAAGAAATAATATAGTATTCATTGTTCACACTGCCTGCAGTGCTGAGGCTTTCCACTACAAGTGGCTCAAGTTCGATAGGAAATGAAGCTCATTACTACCAGTATGTTTGCAACAATATTCTGACAACAGAACCCACCTCACTCGACAGAGTAACAGGACTGTGGAATATTTGGTAAACCTGCTTCGCAAACGTCGTAACTATCCTGATTTTCCCACATATGACACTCAATATTTGTTTGCTTTTTTTTAAAAATAGAACCTGGTTCCACTTTGCTGTCAAGGGCTGCCCCATGAACAAGCTGGTCAAGTTTAACATCATGAACATGAACAAGCAGGGCAAGCTGTACAGCCAGGGACTGGCACCTGTCGTCAAAGTCTTGCCTCAGAAGCCCAAGTGGGAGCGTATTAGGGACAGACCGACGCATGAGGTATGTAAAACCAGACATTTTCGCTCGCATGAAGCTTGCACAAATTTTGCGAGGTGGCAAGATTCGCAAAGTAAAGTATGTATGCAAAAGTTTTTGTCTGCCAAATGTAGTATACTGATGGCACCATTTTACTTTCACAGCACATTACATCCCAGTTCAGTTCAGAAAGAGATGCTTCAGGGATTATTTCTTCTAGTTTCAAGGTACTCATTTTTTTTTTTTTTTTTTTTCATGGGGGGTTAGCAATTCAGGGAAGTTTTATTCTGTGAAAAAGACTGTTGGCTCCAATTTGTGAAAGTTCCATGCCTTGAATGTTTCAGGTTTTACAGGGTGAGTATACTGCCATACAGGAGATTCCTGGTTTCAGTGAAAACAGCCACAGTTATTTCTTCCTTCATCATTAGAACTATTTGTTTTTTTATGTACTAAATCTAGAACTTTTTTTTGAAGGATCTTATGTTTTCCTTCCGTCAGTTTACGGATGAATTGACAATTTTTTTTCCGTCCATGCCTCATTCCCCAGACAGTGGATGGTCAGTTCATCCTGTCCTTCACCTACCGGTTTGAGTATCGCTTCTCCTCCGTCTACTTTGCCTTCTGCTACCCATACTCGTACACTGAGTACCAGGAGCGACTCACAGAGCTGGATAACAAGTTCTCTGGCAGGAAATATGACGCTGGCTGGTACGCATTTATGATGCTGTCAAAAATCTTTCATTTGACATTACAAGCTCTAGATATATTTTCACTTTCTTTTCCTTTGATAATATGGCTGTCTGTGATTTTAGTTTCATAAAGAGAGCATGCTAATTTGGGGTTTTCTCTGAAAAGAAGATAAGGTAATGAAATTGAATTGGGGAAAAATATTTTAGTCTTCCCAACTTTAATACATTTCAAGAGGTGTGTGAACTTAGTTGTGATGAGAACGATTAATCAGTAAAATTAATTGTATCATACTGCTGTACAAAAATTGCTTACAAGTATGTACCAGCTGTGACTTAAAACTTAAAGGAAAAAAGCATGCTTTTAGCATTACTCTAAAAGATCAAATAGGTAGATTAAAGTTTAAAAAAAGGCCTACGGAGACCCTCGATCAGTGGAGAAGCTGTGAACGCTTTTCATGTCCTCTGTGAAAAAGTGAAATAACAGGGTAACTTGCAACACTGCCTTTAATATCTAGAGCAAGAAGGAAATATAAACTTTATCCACACATTAGCACACTATTGCCAGTTCGGGGAGGAAGGCCTCGAGCCTCGGTGATTAAGTTTGCCTTTTCCTCCCCTGGCAACCAGCGGCATGCACCTGGAATCACCACAATCTTTATATCATGTAATACGATTTTCTGTTTGTTCATGTCCGCTTGTATTGTATGTTGAATTGCCGAATAAATAATGACAAACCAATGTTCTGATGCTGTTCACCTTCAGTCCCAGCAATGCCATCTACTATCACCGTGAGCTCCTGTGCCACTCCCTTGACAACCTGCGAGTTGACCTCGTCACCATCTCCTCTTGCCACGGCCTGACCTCCGAGAGGGAGCCACGCCTCCACGGGCTCTTTCCAGACACCTCCACAGAGCGGGCCAGGAAATTCAAGCACAAACGGGTGTGTTTAGGCATGAATCCAAATTGGTCTCGGGAGATGTAGCAAGCCAGGCAGAGTAGTCTCTTGGCAAGTCAAATTTTTGTCAAGAGTTGTTTGTTTTGTTTTTTGCAGTTTCCTACACATCTAAGAAGATAAGATTGCCTGTGCTTTCAAATGAATATGTTTTTATAAGTATGTCTTTGTATGGAGCTTACATATTTTGCTTTAACTAAGGACACCGTGTGAGGAGCAGCTTTTTTGACTGCTCTTTTGCATTGACATGAAGAGACAAATATTTGGATAAACAATATAGGACACTGTTTTTAGGACACTTGCTGTTGGAGTAATAATGTGTTGTCTTGTATTTTTGCTGTTGTAAAGGTGTTCTTTTTGAGCAGTCGTGTACATCCCGGGGAGACGCCCGCCAGTTTTGTCTTCAACGGATTCCTCGACTTCATCCTCCGCCCAAAGGATGAGCGGGCCATCCAGCTCCGCAAGCTGTTTGTCTTCAAGCTCATTCCTCTCCTCAACCCTGATGGCGTCCAGCGCGGCCACTACCGCACCGATCAGAGAGGCGTCAACCTGAATCGGGTGTACCTCAATCCCGACCCAGACCTGCATCCCTCCATCTTTGCTGCCAAGAGTGTCATCACACACCACCATGTGAATTCCAGAGTGCAGAAGCAGCCGGCCAACTCTCGGCCAGAGGGGATCTCCCCTTCTGCTGCATGTCCCTCCACAAATGGCCACGAACAGTGTGACAACGGTTCACTGATGGAATGCGGGGACGTAACGGACAGTGCCGAAGTTCGTGCCGAACTCAGCAACACAAAGTTTGTGATTCAGAAGAAAGGCACCGGTGCAAACGCTATTCTTGTCGTGCACAGAGAGACGGTGAACGGAGAAGCAGGGGACTCTCAATGTAAAAGCGATGGTAAGGGGGAAGCAGATGTACAAAATATAGCAAGTCATGAACAAATCAATGGGACTGGTGCGCTGTCATCACGGTCCTCTAAGGTGGATGACCCTACGAGAGACGACGCATCCGTGGACGACTCCGATGTGGAAAGTGTGATAATCAGCAAGACCCACCATGCCACAAAAGAGGTCCACTCGAACAATAATGCCCAATTTTCTGCAAGCGACGAGCCGGAAAGCGTCGATGCCGCTTCCATCCGTCCCGACGAAAGTGGCATCGCATTCTACGTGGACCTGCACGGCCACGCCTCCAAGCGGGGATGCTTCATGTACGGCAACCACCTAGAAGACGAAGATCGACAGGTGGAGAACCTGCTCTACACGAAGCTGATCTCCATGAACTCCGCTCACTTTGACTTCGACGGCTGCAACTTCACAGAGAAGAACATGTATACCAAGGACAAGAGGGATGGTATGAGTAAGGAAGGCAGTGGGCGGGTGGCAGTGTACAAAGCCACAGGAATCACCCACAGGTAAGAATATGTTCAATACTGTATACACCATATATTGAGCGAGTCTAAATTTTTGCAAATCGGGACTTCCTGGCGATTTCGCGAGTGGTTAAATTCACGACCGTGGAGTGCAGCACTGAATGGAGAAATGTTTACGTGCTCGTCACATTCATGTCGGGATCAGAGTTCATATTTTCATGTATTTTCAGATTCGCAAATAGCACCTGACTCGCAAAATTTGTGAAAATAAAGCCTCGTGAAATATTCGGTGTATACAGTACTTTAGATGCTCCTCGTTTGTTTGTTGTTGTTGTTGTTTTTTTTGTCCCCTTACTGTGCTGCAGGTGCGTAACTTCATGATATATTCACAACTATGCCAATCCCCATGTTTGAATTCTGTTGTATGTCCATCAAAGAGATCTTTAAAGCTGTACTGTTCAGAGTTGTAGTATCTCTTTGTTTGTGTTTGGAAGTGTGAACACATATTGTCAACTCAGGTATTCCCAGTCATAATACTTCAGTATTGAGTACTTTCTCCTCTTGGAGATGATATGAGCTCCCTTGTGGAGACATGGTATATTTGATATTTTTGTTTAATATCTCTATTCGCCCAAGATTTATAATGTTTCTTTAATGTTAGTATTGTCTGGGGCAAAGTATTTGTATGGGGCCCCAATTTTTTTCTTTCTCTTCCTTTTATTTTCTTTCAAACAACAACGCATTTTCTCCACATCCCATTAAATTCCGTAAATTTGCATCATGCCATCCAATAATTCTGTTTTGCATACCTAATGAAGATAAGTAGCTATGACAACATCAAAGCCAGTTGGAGTAAATTTTTCTACATTTGTTAAAGGGATAGTACAGTATTGGCGGAGATGGGAATTGGGCTTTTAACGTTTTGTCAGATACAAAGAAAACACTTATGAAATAGTACAGAGCATACCATTTGAAGAGGAATTCAAAGTTTATTTGATGAAAATCGGGTTCGGAATGACTGAAACATCCAAAAACAAAGTAAAACAATGCGATTGTAATAAAATGTGGGTCCCACACTTTATTGGATCGCTCTGTTTTGGATATCTCGGCCATTCCAAAACCAATTTTCACTAAATAGATGTTGAATTCCTCGTGGATTTACATGCTCTTTCATATTTCATAAAGAGGTTTCTCATTATCTCACCAAAAAATGTTAGAATCCTGAAATTAGGTCTCAACCAAAACTATACAATCCCTTTAAACTGTTGTATAGAAAAAAAAAGAAAAACTCAGAAATTTCTATTTAGAGTAGCACCAGACACTACCAAGCCGTCTACTCCTACAAACACTGATTTACAATGTATTGACTGATATTTTCTCTGCAGTTACACACTGGAATGCAACTACAACTCAGGTCGCTTTGTGAACTCTCTTGCCCCAGCCTCCAATGATGAGGGGCGAGCAACACCTCCACCCTTGGCTGGCTACCCTCCAAAATATGGACCACAGCATTATGAGGAGGTGACGTCATCCATTTCTTGACAAATTTCGTTCTTTTTTTAAAATTCCATCGTATGTTTTCTGTCTTATGTTGAATAATCATTTAAGCAACCACTCAGATTATGGAATTTGCAGCATGGCTTTCATTCAATGTGTTCTGGACAGGTGCAAATTGAATTTAATGTATGTTGTTCCCCAATTCTTATGAACTTAGAGATGATCCTCCTGTTTTTTTTTACATTTTTTTCTGCTAAAATGTGTATGCCGTACATCCAGTTTGTTTTCATTCCCCTCATTGTATTCTAGAATACTGTACATTGAATGATATATTTTACATAACTGCAAAATCTGCCATGAATAGATTGTAGACCTGTGGAGAAACAATGAGTTTTCTTTGTATGCTTTGCCATGGACGTAAAGGAATATTCCTTGTGCATACTTTGTCACAGGTTGGCCGAGCCACTGCCGTAGCTGCACTAGACATACTTGATATCAACCCGTGGTCAAGATTGGCCGGCACAGAGAGTGGCAGCGTCCATGGTGTCCGGAGCTGGGTCCAGCGATATCTCCGCAGTATGCGAGGCGCCCCCTCCCTGCCGAAAAAGATGTCTCGTGTAGCGTCCAAAACCTCAAGGTATGATTGGTCGTGAGTGGCATTTGAATTTTGATATTGGCTTAAAGGTGTAATGAAGCGTGAAATATTAGCTGTAGCAAAGTTGATTCTGATGGCTATTACTTCATAAACTAGGGAAGCACTCTGAGAGTGCAGACCTTTGCCAAGCATGCAGCTCATTTCCTCCACTGATCTTGTTCTTCCATAGAGATATCAGTGATTTCCACCCATTCGTACTTATATCATTGTGTGCTTAGAGTCGCCCAATTTCCCAATATAGAAGCCTTTGTTACATCATAAACCCTCAGCTGCACGGCGCGCCTCGCCCTAGCAGAAACTAGAAACCTCAAATACGTGCAGCCTGAACTCCCAAGTTCATTGACCCCACCTGCCAGAATATCAAAATCTTTCAAAAAATCCACAAAGATTGCCAGATCACTACCAAAATTTAATCATCTGTTCCTTTGTGCATTCTCAACATTCCTGTAAGTTTCATCCACATCTTTTCACAACTTTTTGAGTTATTTTACACTGGGACAAACAAACCAACGCAGATGATAACATAACCTCTTCCCTTGGCAGAGATAAAAGTACTTGAAGATACACAAATATTATTATCACAAGAAACATTATACTGTGTTATGTCTACTCCTAAAAGGGGCCATTACTCCAGGTGCACTCTGATTTCTCCCCTCCTTAAACCCGCCTTCATTTTCACCCTCTCTGTAATACCTCCTCAGTCTGGTAGCCACAGTCATGAGTCCAGTAAGAGTGAGTCGAGGATCTATGCTCCATCACGGCGGGGGCTCGTTCAACGCCCTGGCTGGTACCGGTCATGCAGGGACAACCTCGGCAGCCAGTTCGCAGCCCAACGTTGCGGGAAGCCCAAAGAGGGCGACGCATTCAAAACCGCTCGGACCAGTCCGTGGTGAGTAATGCATGTACATGTTACTGTAAACGTGGAAATTTTCGCGGTACATTAATTTTCGCGGATTTCGCGCTACATTCGGCTAGCGCGAATTCAAAAACGCGCAAATATATCTTCGCAATTTTCTATGCACATTTTGAACGGCCTGAATTGCGTGCGCTTCGTCGATGATACTGCTACGTAGTACAGACATGTTTACGCATATAGCAGTATCATCGCACGCACCGCACGCACCGAGCCCATGGCCGATTGGTGTGCTACATCTCCGCGACTACAGTACTAGTACTACAGTACATGTATCGAGTAAAATACGTGTACAGTGTACTACGTAGTTGAGCGCTTGTACTCACACTCGCGCCGCTCGCTACATCGCTTTCATACGCTGGCATCGCTGGATGAAAACAGCGACTGTGTATTAACCCGCTGCGGAGCGCGAATTTAAGAACCCGCGAATATGTTTTCGAGCCGCTCAACGCGAAAATATTGACGTTTACAGTACATTATTTCTTGGAAGACTTGGTACCGTAGTGGATGCAACTGTTATGTCAAAATACACATTTTACATATCTTGGCATACATAAGACTTGCAAGTACCGTGTTTCAACACAAAATGTCATTATGTAGGGAAGGCATGAGGCTATTTAAACCTGTCAGGACCACCATCCTAACATACCATTTTTGTCAGATAGAAACATGTTACTGGCAGAACAAAGTAGATTTAATGCAATTTGATGCTGCTCTTATGGAAGGCTTGTTCGTATGCAAAGCAGTGTATCAGAGCAATATGTGTGGAGATTAGTATTGATCAACAAAAACTTCTATTGCATGATTGGTACAAACTGCATCATCCGTACAATTACCCAATAGTCTTGGGCAAATAATTTTGTTGTTGTAGAAAGTGGGTCAAAGATTCTCTTCAATCCTTAGGATTGCTGGTAATTGACATTATATTGATGGTACTCAGTTAGACAGGAGTGGTTTGACACTTGTCCGCCTATTTATGGTCATCTTAAAAATGCTTCCTGCAAATTCTGTAAAGTGGAAAAGAGAATGCATGCAGTGGTCTCAGGGACATCCGTCACCTGGAGAGCAGACTGTTCATTCGCAGATCCTAGAAAGTTACAGCACCCCTTTGAATGATTGTTTAGTTGCTTGTTTGTGCTCCTAATACAATGTCTGTTGAAACTTTAGGGGGAAAAAAAATCTTTCTGTTGATGTTAGTACATCCTTGAATTCCTTGTATTTTAGTCATATGGGGGGGGGGGGCATTTAATGACACATTTTGGTCAGATGTTTTTTTCTGACAAATTTCAGCCAATCAGATGCAAGGATTTCAGTTGCCTGTAACAGTTTGTCAGAAAAAATATCTTACAAAACGCTTAATGAAATGCCCCCCTCCCCCACCGTTCAGTGCTTCTTTCCAGGACAAAATTCGACATTAAAGTGTCTCTAATCCATAAGCACTGAATGACTCTTTGAGTTTGTATTTCATCCTTGCCATCATTGTAGAAACTAGGGCATCAATAGAGAGGCGGAAACATCTGGCTAGTCTACAAGGGACTGGCATCTCTGTTGCCTCGTCAGTTTCCATGACGACCGCCTCACCCCTCACCACCACCACCACCACCACCACCTCTTGCCTCACCTCTGGAGGAAAAAACTTCACCATACCCCTCCCTCTGACACATTGCAAGCAGTCGCCCCCTTCTACAGGGGCACCGACTACTGGGAAGGGTACCAAAGCGGGCCATACCTGGTCCAAGATGAAAACCAAGTCGGACTCTGTCCTCAGTGGGAGGAACGTTGCCGAGACGACAGACGAAGGAGAAGCCGCTGCAGGTGGTGGTCGTCTTGGCAACCAGCGCACCCTCTTCTCCAAGTCCACCAACAACCTGGGCTTGTTTGGCCGCAGCGCAGGCCAGCAGGCGAGCAGCACGCTGCCCTCTACAGTCACGGAGCTGCTCAACTCGGTCATGATCAACGCCCTGGACGGGACGAAGGAGCTGCATGGAGAGACGGAGCAGCAAGCCCTGTCGGCTGCCACCATTGCCCAGCAGCGGACCGCCCTGTTTGTCAAGACCCACGCTTTGCAGGTTAGTCCAAATTACTGTAGTTGACATGCTGGTCCACAAATTATTATGCAATCTCTTATCACAGTAACACTTTGCTATCATGAATATCACCTCAACATTGGGCACTAAGCACGTTTTCTTTTTGCTTCCCTGCTACACATGGAATTTATCATGCTTATTGAACGAAATTCTCTTAATACGCTGTGATGCATGATATTTCTAATTCCATTGCAACTCACCAAAGTGTTATGTATTCTGCATGGTTTGTATGTTATATGCATCAAATATTTATGTACACAACATTTTTTTTTTTTTTTACATGGTCAACTTTAACAAATATGGCAATGATTAGTGTATGGATGGGCAGTGCAATTGGTCTTTTTTTTCTCCTCTGCTTCCTGTAGAATAAGAATAAACTTTAAATCACAGTGATATTTGTGTGCTTAGATAGTTAAATCTTACAGTCTCAGTAATCATGTGAAGGCCTTTGCTCTTGATTAAACTTCTTTACACAATCTAAATGTCATTACCTCTTGAAATGTTGATAAAGGTGTAACTCGCAACAAGCTTTTGAAATTAATGATTCCCACCTGTTCACACATTGTGACTGTGAAGAAAGTAACTGAAATTATTGAAATTATGTTTTATTTCCTTTTTTAAGCACTCAGAGTTGTTTGTCTTGCTTAGTGACATACAAGCATACGTACAGTAGCTGTAGTGGCATAGCTGTAGAAGATACAGTAGATGTACATGTATTTGTGACAACAAGATGTGGTGTTATGATAGCCTTTTTGTTCATCAAAATCATAGTAGTTTATAGGCATTTGTAGCACATAATGTATCTTCAATCTTAAACATCCTTTAAATCTTACATAACATTCTTGACAGATAAAGATCCGACATACATTGTAACTGAAATGATACCTTAGATTATCTAGCTACAGTACACAAAGCTTATTGAATCAGGGAATGCTGTTAAACATGATTGTAATTGTTGTTGTTTTCCTGCATTTTATAACTGCTGTTAACTCTATGGCAATAACCAGGGAGAATTTTGTGTTTTTGGTCTTCTTTTTAAATTCACATTTGGTTTATTGTATGCCTGCCATATGCAGACACTTATCAAATGCAAGGTGGGACGTTAAGTCTTTAAAATGAAATTCTACTGCGTTGCTTTCCATGGACACACAGCTGATCAAAATAAAAGCAAGACATAGAAACCTGGTGCTTCATGATATGGGACAAGCTTGTCAGTTTACATACAGACTTTGAAATAAACACCTATTATGTCATCATTGAATTTCTTGGAAAACTGATTAATAAAAGGGGTAAGAAATGCTGCAGATTTTTCTTCTTTTTTTTTTTTCAGCAGGCCTGACACATTACAAGTGTATCCCTTAACCCTATTCTAACTGGGCTATTTGAAACCAAGTTTTTACTGGGGGGGGGGGGGTCAATTTGACCCCCCCCCCCTTTCAGATCTCGGCCGCCGATCGCGTGATCACCGCAAAATTTTGCCTGAACGTAGAGCCGGATGTCAACTACAAGATTTGGTCATACAATAGAAAAATTTTGATTTTATATTTTTTGATAAATTAATGATGCAAATTTATGCATGAAATCATATTTTCACCTATAACTCCATCAAAAAGAATGAAGGATTGCTAAATTTTTGTGTCAAGAGTTCCTCAAGACACATCAAACAATTTTCTCGTAAAAAAATAGCGCAATCAAAATCAGTTTATTTTGTTTTTTATTGTTTTGTTAATTTCTTATGTATTCTCTTGTTTTTCGACCTTTTGTTTTCTATTGTTTTTTTACCAAAATTTGTTGCAGGCACTTTTTCAAGCTTATCTACATAAGAATTGATTAATTTCAATGTTCAAAAGTTGAAATAATCTAATATATATCAATTAAACCAAAAAACACAATTTGCATTGGATTTGCACACAAAATCATGAATTTGAGCTGTTTTCGGGTTGACATGCATATGCAAAACATTGCGTAACTTCAGAACGGTGTACCCGGACGTCGCAAATTTGGTCTCAAAATATGGGGGAGACTTCAATGAAAAAAGTCATGAAACGACGCGGCAAAATGTTTGCGCGTTGTGGAATCGTGGCGCGAAATGTCAAGGGTGGGGTCAATTTGACCCCCCCAGTTAGAATAGGGTTAAAGAGTTTTGAAAAGGGTGAACTCAAAAGGCTACTGCATACTTGGTGATGTTTTTAGTCTTGTAGATTTTGCAAGTCATTTGATATTTGCAAAATGAACAACTCACAGAAATATTGCGTCCTGTAACACAAATGTGCAAAATGCCAGCTTCTCCCATCAAAAGGAGTAATAATTATTCTCGTTGTCATGTCATTGTGGTTCTGTTCTACATTGTATGCATTTCAACCATTTTTGTAGGAAATTGTCTTACACATCCCAGTTCTTGAAATATCATACTTGGAAATGTGGTATCATATACATGTAGTATTTCAAGTAATTGTACTGTTACTGTTAGCCCATACTACCAGCTTTCTGTATGATGTGTTTATACTCACCCTCACCCACAATGTTTTACACTGTTTATGTGTTTGTTGGTTTGTGCTCATACCTGTGTGTATGTTTTCTCTTTTAACTGGTCTGGTGGGTTTGTGGTGTTGGTACGATTTAAAGATGCGTAAAGCTTTATGGGAAGGTTATTGCTGCATGTATATACATGTACACCGCAGTTCTTTCATATTGCACGACCTAGGCAACCCCATCATAACTCCCGTGCTGTATGTGTTTGGGGACCCCGAACAATGAAATCACAAATCACCATGGTCTTTTTTCAACTAGGATCTTGAGAGCTAAGATCCTTTCCCCACCCATTCTCTCCCTCTCTCTCAAACCGACCCCTGACCCCTGCAACCCTTGCCTCCAAAAAACATATAACGTCCCTTTCTAACAATTACTCTTTTTCCTCATGTTTTATGATCGAGCAAAAGAAATATCTGGGTAGGAAAGAATTTTAGCAGTTGTATCGACCAGACTGCTTACTACTTGTGATAAGTCATTCTTGAACGAGGAAAAGAAAAAGAAGAGAAGAAATATATGTTAAAATCACATTGAAATTCAGAACCTTTACTTTTTACAATGTATACTGTGTGCCACCATACAAGGAAGTCAATTAGATAGTGGATCCACAGATAATCTAATAGCAACTGTATGGATGTCCTTAGCACTGCACCCTGGTACTGGTCCAATGGTCCCAGGCCAGTAAAAGTCACTGTTGGACCAGTAACTTTTTCAGGAATAGACCAGTAAAAAATGGAAAAACTGGGTACATGTACCTACTGGTCTGACAGACATGTCGGACCAGTAGAAAATATGGTTTACTGTGCAGCCCTGTATAACATCTTGTGCTGCGTTATTCTTTTTTTTGTAAGTGCATGTTTAACATTTGGGCAAATTGATTTCATCTAACATCTCTTAACTCTTCATGTGCCACGTTCGCACCTCCAACTCAGTCGACGGCGTGCCAACTTTGCATATTCTGCTCAACAAACAAAGCCGCCAAGACCGATCGATAAACCGCTAATTACTGCTAATCCCGCGGCACAATGAAAGCGTTTCTCATGCTTTTGTTCCTCTCATACATGTATACGGCTTGCATTCTATGTGGTGATCGACTATCAAGCAATGTTCCCCACTAGATTTGCTCATACATTCTAAGTTTCTGTCACGGTTTAATGTGGAAAAGTCATGCCTTTACAGTAATGTAGCAACTGGTCATTCAAAAGAAAAATTGAAAATAGAGTCGTCATACAATTTATATCGAAACAAAGCTTGGCATTCCTCTTTAACTTTGCCTACTATTATGCCCATCTTAACAGAAATTTGTAGAAGTTATACAAATTGGAAAAGCAGAATTCTTTCTCAAAACATGACTACCTTCGTGTCTCAGAATAACGTGGCACACAGGGGGTTTCCACCATGGCACATAAAGAGTTAACAGCCGGGTAGTTAAACCATCTGATAAGATTATAAACAGGAGCAAGACATTTCACCTGCTATCAATTTCATTATGATGTATACCTCCAGTATGATATGCCAGGTCTGCCATTCATAACACTCTGGAGTTTTCAGTTTGCTGTGTGCTTAACAATACCACCACACCACCATGTATTCTGCATTTTCACCGCATATATTTGCCCCTTGCCGCTTCTTTGACGTTGCACTCACCCGCAGAGCACAGTGGCTTCACCCAGTGCCAAAGAGGGACTGCACACAGTCACTTTGGAGTTTCCTCCAGAGGTAAGACTGTACCACTGTGTCACTGGGGCCACTACCATCTTTTGTAGCACAAACTTTTCATGAAAATATATATTACAAGTGTATAATATTCTCCCATCACATTTACTGCAGTCAGCATCCATTTCTCATAACTGCATGATATCATCAAGATGCTCATGAACTTACCGCATGTTTTTGCATGGTAGCCCAAGCACCATAGCAGAGACTCCAACCCCAAGCACCTTCTGATCTGGAGATTCTCCCGCCTGAAACCCCTAGCAAACGGGAGACTCCAAGTTTATGTGTGCAAAGCGCGAAGTTCCTAGGGTTATAGATGCTCTCTGGTGCTATCTAAGGCTTACTTTTGCAACATACGATAGCAATAAGTAAGAAATCCTTTCCAACGGGAGACATTGAGCCAGGGCGGGAGAAATTAAATCTCAAACGGGAGAACGGGAGATTTTGCAATAATGGGTTTTCGGCGGGAGATCTCCCGTCGAAAACGGGAGAGTTGGAGTCTCTGCCATAGAATGCTCTTCGTATACTTTGGTTCCGCTGGCCTGTAATGCTTGAGTGTTGCACTGGATAACCTGCCAAATATGTACAGTAACTGAAGGGTTTCCAGGTAATACCAGGTAATAAGTGTCATTGTAGAAGTTAGATCATACATGGTATAATAGTAATGTTGAGACAAGTGTTAAGATGGATATCTCATGTCAACAAAAATAGATCAGTTACCTTGCATACAATTGTAGATGTAAGATGATTAACAAGACATATTCAAAAAGAAGAAGAAAAAAGAAATACATGCAACACACAAAAGCCCAAACATGAATAGATACAGATATTGTCACAAATGCAATGTTCTTGTAGATAGGTAATGCAATGTTCTTGTAGATAGGTACAGGTGTACGTGTATAAGGTGTATTGTCTTCTGCGGGCTTTGTAATATGACATAAATAGAAAGCATCAAATCCTGGGCTACAGTGTATGTCAAAGGAATGGTATTGGAGGGAGACTATATATTGCTAAGGTTGGCCTGACTGGCAAAGGTTGGCCTGACTGGCAATGTATTCAGATTCAGGAATCCCCATGTCACTTTGGATAAAGCTCACACAACAGGCTCTTGCCTTCGGAGTGGTTCAGTGTGGAGAATACAACATTGAGCGCATACAGACTAGTTTTTGGCCAACCTCCTAATCTAAGTGTAGGATTTGTACCTTAATTCACTTCAGTGCACAATGCCCTGATGGGTAATTCTGTTCTAGCAGGCCTACACAGGTCATTGTTTTCAAATGTACCATGATGATCAGCAGATGAGGACAGATTAAATCGAAGAAGCATAATATCTGCAGATCAGCTCCCTTTAAAAGGGATAATTTTTGCTACATTAATAATCAGTTACAGGTGACTTTCATTTTAATGAAGTCCTCAGGACCCGAGACAGTTTTCTTTCATTTTATCAAAATTTTATTGTAGCCAAACAATAAACTTATATAAAGATTTGAGTATGGATGGTGATTTTGGGACCTGAATTTTTATTTGTAACTTGTTAACATTTTTGTTGTATTTGTGTTTGTTGTAATGGAAGTACATTGTATCTAAAGCCAGTTTTACACAGATATTCTGTCACAAATTTTCTTGTCAAAACATTTGTGGGGCAAAAATCTGTGGTGTTGTGGTACATGTGTGCATGTTGACCTTGTATCAATCTCATGGGCCCTCTCACTGCTGCTGTGCAGTACAGAAGAAATTCATCTTCTTCTCGTAAAGTGCAGTCCACCTTCTGGTGTATTACAAACTATTTGGCTGGCCAGTGTAGTGCATGTGGTGCTTTAAAAAAAAATTAAAAAACATAAAATATCTATCTATATATAAGGACCAACTCTCTGTGCAGTGCTCATGAAATTTAAAAAAAAAAAACCAAAACCCACCAGCTGCTCTGCCATTACTGACTAAAGGCTCAGGCCATAAAATGAAGCAATTACCTGGTACATGTACCATAGATGTCAACTGTTCTGATATTGAACGTTAGCAAACCTGATACTGTACATATGTTAGCAAAAGAGGATACATGTATTTCACCGTATGTGTATACATTTAAAAATATATATTTCTCGACATTGTATATTTGCTGAAAGGGAAGTAGCCTTTGATGCTGTTGATTGTGTGTGATTTGCTTCTCAGGCACAGTCAGGCATGTCACCACGCGGCCAGAAGTCGCTGTACGCCCGGCATCCATTGCCAGGTGACACGCCTGCAAGCAATCTCTTCCAGCGTCACCCCAACCACCACCACCACCACCCACACGCCCTTCAGCATGATGCGGAGGATAAGTCCGGTGACGTCCTGGGCAGCCTCAAGGTGCCGGAGGATGGGTGAGTAGTGGCAGTTTAGGGACGGGATGAAAGGAGCATGCTGGGTAGAGGAAAAAAATGAATGGATGATATGATGACTTTAAAAGAATCTCATGTAGAAATCAAAGTTTACTACCAGTAATCAAGGACCTCCCAACCATTCTGAATTTTCAGGAAAGAATCTGAATTTTGAGGAAAGAATCTGAATTTTGACCGTTCCCAGCTCTTCATATTTTTTTGTTGTTGATAATTTTACTTCACACTGCTACGTGGACCATTCTTTCTTTCCTACTTTTGAGCCAAATCATCCCTCTTTTTCCGTCAAAACTTGGAAGGTCTGTACTCACTAACTTGGAAGACATTAGAAGGATGGAGTAAGTATTGGTGAGCTTAACACTTTGACGATTTATTTTTTGACCTTGTAATTTATCCCTGAACACTAGTATACATCTACCATATCTGCTAAATGGCAACTATGACAGCTTATGAAGGCTTTTTTAGTTGTTTTTGTTCATTAAAATGTCAGTCGGTGGGGGGGGGGGGAATTTCATGAAGCATTTTGTCAGATTTTTCATCTGACAAAATGTTTTAAGCTGCTGAAATCCTTGCATCTGATTGGCTGAGAGCAAATTTGTCTGACAAGTTTGTTGGACAAAATGCTTCATGAAATGCCCCCCTGGTGAGGGCCTTACACTCCTTGAGTGAGAAGACGTTACATTAGTTCTCTTTAGTTTTAGCAATAAGATATCAATTATTACATAATTTCAACTCCTCTTCCCAGTCACAGCCAACCGGATGCCGGTGACAAGTCCAAGCGGAGGCGCAAGAAAGGGGCGGGCCCCAAGCGGCGCAGCGTTTCTCACAGTCCCAGCCGCAAGTCCCAGAAGAACTCTTATCGGGACCCGGTGAAACTGGGCAAGCAGAGTGAGACAGACAGTGACCCCGAGAGGTTCCCCCCGCCCAGAGTGGATCGGTCCAGGCAGCGCTCTCTTACCAGCAGTCTCTCGGATCCCACGCCAGGTGAGGCGGATTCTACCACCGGTAGCTTTGGGGATTCTACCACCAGTATATGATTTTCGGTGATGAGAATATTGTACAAAGGAGGTCTGACATACTTAAAATATGAAATGCCATGCAGAATTTGCAATATGAGCTACAGTACATGTAAGCATCCAAGGAAACTTTGTGGTGTTGAATTTTGATTCTCCATGCAAATCTCTAAACTAATGTCACTTTTCACTCACTATTGACCTTGTTTTTGGATACCTAGAAAGTTTTTCATGGTAAATTCAATTGCTTGACTTTAAATATCATTTAGCTTTTTATGCCTCCGCAACGAAGTGGCCAGAGGCATTATGTTTTCGGGTCGTCCGTCCGTCCGTCCCGTTTTGTTTTTGTCGATATCTCAAGAACCGTGTGGTGGTTTTACATCAAACTTGGTATGAGGGTATATCCTTGGGGGATATACTTTGTGTGGATTTTAGGGTCACAGGGTCGAAGGTCAAAGGTCACAGGTTATTTTGTGAAAAAAAATTGAAATTTCATGTTTTTCTCCATATCTTGCAAATGGTTCAAGGTATCTTCATGGAACTTAGTATATATGCTTGTACCGATGGGCAGTGATTATCTAGGGAATTGGGGGGTCATGGGTCAAAGGTCAAGGGGGTCAAAGGTCAAGGTCAACTCCTCAAAATATCACTACTTTCCTTAAAATGCAATATGCCTGAAGGTTTTTTTTTTTAAACTTGATGTATGGCGTGTATTACCCAATATATATTTTTGGGGAAGTTTCTTGCCAAAAGGTCAAAGGTCAAAAGGTCAAAGGTCAAGTGAAAGTGCTAAATTGCACTTTTTCTTCCATATCTCGAAAGTAACTCAAGGTATCATCATGAAACTTACATATTTATGCATGTTCAACCTAACAGTGATTCTCTTTGTAACTGTGAGGTCAAAGGTCAAAGGCCAGGTTTAGGTAATGCTATTTTCCCATTTGATACTGAAATTATACTTTTTCTCAATACCTTGGAAATTGCTCAATGCATAAACTTATAAAAGGGTCAAAAGTCAAGTAAAAATCATCAGTTCCCCAAATACCTGCACTCTGACATTTTAATCATTCATCCAATTGAACCTAGTTCTAGGAAAGTGAACATTCAGCACATTTGTGTCAAACCTGTCATTTTAATATTTTGCCAGTTGTGTGAAACTGTCATCACACATTGTCAAGACATTGTACTATAGACCTATTAGGAGAACCATGCATTATGGCGGAGGCATATCAGTAGCCGTAGCGATATATCTAGTTTATAGCTGTTCTGTTTATCTTGATTAGGTTTTTGTTTTCTTCTTAAACTGTTCATGCTCTTGCCGATTGTTAGAATGCTACCCCTTACATACAGACACATTCCCATAGATTTAAAACAAAGTACTGCTGGTTACAGTACATAGTGGGCTCAAGTGCTCATATTCCAATGTGATAATCACAGAATTGATGTTTTTTCTCGATCATGTTTTTTGAAGCTGAACTGCCACTGTCAGCAGGAGCACATGCTGGCATGCCCACGAATCACGACAGACGATCTATGACGCCAAAGAGGTATGTAACAGCCGATGGTATTGTCATCTTGTCTCGCCTCTTTTCTTTCTGGAGTGAAAGTGTTGCCGTTCTGGTAGATTAAACTTGCTAAACTATAATCTAGGAGCAGGTTCTGTGTAATTTTTGTGAAAGTGTTGAGTTGTGTTTTCCCATGTCAAGGTTGAAGACTTTGAAGCCTTTGAAAGCTGCGTAGAAACTGATTTCCTTACAGTGATTGTCATTAAAGTGCTAATATTCCATGCAGAAAAATCTACTCAAGATTCCCTCCCCCCCCCCCCAAAAAAAAAGAAGAAAAAAAATGGGGGGGGGGGGGGAGAAAAAACTCCGCACTTAACCTGAAGGCATATTTCCATATTGAGTACATGATATCTGCTACTGTTTTTACAAGTCATGTAGAATGCAGATTCTCTATTCATTACAATATCCAAAATAAAAACATACACACTAAAATTTTTTTCTAAAAAAGAAATTGAGCTCAAGTAAAAGCACTGAGAAGTTGTAATGACAACCTCCCCCCCCCCCCCAAAAAAAAAGGTCATTTGTCCTTGTATACTTGACTTTGTGCTTCTTTGCTAATCTCTGTGTGTTAGTGTGTTATGACTTTATTATCACATGCCCTTGACACAATTGATGACCAAATTGCTTTGTTTTTGTCTTTGGTTTTTATTTGCCTATTTAATATTCAGCAACATCATGGAAGCGTACTAAACTTTGAGAGTGCAAAAAAAAAGAAGAAGAAAAACATAGGGGCAAAGACATCAACCAATGCTTGTGGGTTATTCCCCTCCCCCCCCCCCAAAAAAAAAAGATTTATAAAGAAAATTGATTTAATTGAGACTGCCATGACTATTTATTCTGTCACACCTTTCCTTTGCTAATCTTTCCACACATTTTGTATCGCACGTACGGTCATTCATAACAAGAGACAGTAGACTTTTTGTTTGTTATGCCTTTGGCCTTATTTTGTTCTTTCTCTTTTTGACACCATGATTCACTCACAAACATCCTTTGATTTCATGTCATCCTGCACCACCTTCTCTTCCTCCTCCTCTTCCTTTTCTGTCAATCTTTACCACAATCCTACCTTCTGTCTCTCACGGTGTGTATTTGCTGTTCTTCGTGTCACTGACGGTGTGTATTTTGCTGTTCTTCGTGTCACTGACGGTGTGTGTTGTGCCGTTCCTGTCTTTGAGTGCAGTCTTGCAACCATCCACCGCCTCCTCCTCCTCACTCATCCTTCCTCTACCGGTATGTGGCTGACGGTTGCACAATCATCACTTTAACTTTTACGTTCTCCTGCACCTACAAACCATGTATACTGTAATACCAGAAGCATTCGTGAAGTGGAGCCAATGGCCTTTTTCCTTGTCATGAAACTTTTATAGCAAATAGCTGACCGTGAAAAAATAAGTAGTATCAATACTACATGTACTAGCAATACTGGGGAATTGGTGAACAATATGCACTGCTGGTCAATGTAATCATGAAAATGAAATGAATGCACACCACAAAACATGCATACAGTCTAAAAAAAAAAGAAAGAAAAAGATTGCGCACCACTAAGTAAACGTACCGGGACAGTACTCATAAGGTGCACAGCATTGTACTGGCATTTAATGCACTGTGTTGACAAAAACTTTGCTTGTATTCTGTTTTTGGGAATCTTAGCCCCTCACAAAATTTATGAAAGTTTCATGCACACAATAATTTCTCGTTTTTCAGTTAAACAAGAAAATCCCACCATAGTGAGGTTGCGTAGACCACAGATTTTACCTCACAGCTAGTAACCACTGCCTTGTCAGAGATGTAGTAAAAAAAGAAAAAGAAAAGAGAGACCACCTATGTATACGTAATATATGTACAATAATGGATATTCAGTTCTCTTCTTTACAACCTGTACTTCATTGCAAGTGAGCTTGTTAAAATGGGGTTTCACTGTACAAGAGATACCAGTATTCTGAGGGCTGGACAGTAATATTAGGTGCATGTGGGCTGATTTGTTTGTGTTGCATTACTTAGTGGAATGCTAACTTTGTCTCAACGTTGAACATTTGTTTGCTCTATTTTTTTTTTTATTGAAACAATATCAAAAATTATAGTAGTGCCAATTTGTGTGCATGCAGAACAATCAAGTTCTTACTGACTCTTACAAACACTGAAAAAAAAAGAAAAATGACAGGTTGGGGTTTCCTGAAAATCAGCCGTGAAATAAGAACGTAATTAATGGAGTTTTAATGCTTTATACATAAATTCAAAGTAATATGTGTCACAAACACTGATATTGGTCAAAACCATGTAGAACACCCAGAGTGCACTGACCATTTTTTTTTTCTGTCCTCTCTTCGTCCATCCATCCAGGAGTCGGTCAATCAGCAACATACAGTATCCTCCCTACTCTCGGTCAAAAGTAGGCCACCCTATCAGGAAGTCCAATTCATTCGCTGGGGTGAGTCTGATGCATCAGTGATGTAGTCTCCTCTGCTAGTCTTCGGACCAGTCTCTTATCTGTGTTTTGATGGTGTCAGTCTCAAAGTTGACTCTTACATGTCTCTTGCTACAAGATTGAAGAGATATTTCTTGAATAAACCTTGATTTTAGACTTTGCGCCCCAGTGCAAGCTCTTTGAGGCTCGTAACAGTCAAACACCAGCTTAAATGATTTTTAACATCTTTTTCAAAATGATATAATTTATGTCTCATTATTTTAGTATTTGCCATAAAGCTGGCAAGAAATGGAGTTTTATTTTGCAATAGAACCTGCTGTTTATAACCTCATATTGGTAATTATGTCTTTTTGCAAGAAGAGCATGGAGGGTGACATTGTAATACTATAGCAGTTGTACCTATAATTGTAGTACATTTCAGATAGCTGCTAAGTCTGCATATTCCAAAGTTATACTTTCTCGATTCTTCAGTCACTCAATGATTAATGATAAAATGTTTTACTGTGATGGAAACTGTGATAATCTTTGTCTCTGAAATATGATGAATTTGTCATTCTTATTCTCTTTCTTTCTGTGACTTTCAGAGGGATTCCAGCGTCTCCTACAAAGTGATGGAGCTTAACAAGTTAAAGAAGCCGGAGGTCGTAAAGGCGGTTCCGGTCAAAAAGATCGGATTCTGGGTCAACTTTTGATTGTCATCATGCCGACCGTTCCACTCGGAATGTAATTCTCTGAAGCCACTGTGAGGCAAGACTAACATGGCTTTCAGTCGGTGCAAAGAGAATCAACGAACACTTTGTACAGAGATAGGTGATATGTTTCAGCGATATCACAGTGTAAATCTTTAGAGACATCCATGGTTCTGCTGTGATCTAAGGCTAAGATCAATAAAATTTGGTCACTTTTGCTATAATTCAATCTGGGGTGGGTTTTTTTTTTTTTTTTTTTTTTTTTTTTTGGGGGGGGGGGTCTTTGTTTTGGTGTGGATAGTATTGTAAATGATCAAGAAATGCGGCACGGTGCAATAGTCATCCTTCACCATGATACAAATTTAATAAAAATACAATCAGATTTGATGAAGTCACATTTATAAGTCCTCACTATCTTCCGGAAATATGGATTCTTTATAGAATTTTTTTATGGTTCTTATCCCACAAATGATATAATATCGATATGTAAGTTATGCATCACAAGTACCCGGATAATAGTAGTATTCATCCTGTTGAAGACTGTCCCTGAGTGTACTCGGGCAGGTTCACAGGGAAATGTGTGTTATAGCAAAATCAGCTTTTCCTCAACATAAGTAAATATACCCATGTATACCGTCCCACGATATCTTTGTCATGGCTACTACTAAAACAGCGATCAATTCATTGCTTATTTTTACGTCGATGTAGGGCAATTTTTTGTCAAACAGTTGCAATTCACAAAAGGCAGTTGAAATCTAATCCATGGTTTGAACTTTCATAGTCCAAGAACTAAACTAATCACAAAATTTGCATTCCTTGCATGCATGTGTAGGCATGCAGTCATCATTGGATGTTTTTAAACAGACATGATGTGTCATATACATTGACGCTATCAAAATATGTATAATCCAGGGATTATATTAAAAATTCCTTTGTGAATTATTGGCCTACAAGTTTTGGCACTGGTATATTTCTACAGATTCATTAGTCATGTATTTATATGAAAACCTTTTCAAAGTTTTAAATTTTGATTTGCACCTATGCCATTATAATCTACTGAGCCCAATGGAAGACTGATGAATGAATTCACCTTCAATTTCTTATATGTCCTCGTGCAAAATTCCATCTTTGTGTCTCCTTGGTAATACTGCTTTCATATTCATTGATTTGTTCAGTGCAGGCTAGGCCACGCCAGACAATGTAATGGCACATTTATGGTGCCAAAATATATTCTGCGTTTAAAGATATCTTCGAGATTTCTTTCAAGGGAACAAAGTACGTCTGTATCACATTTTGTGATTTCTGCAGCTTTTACCACATTTGCAGTAATGCAAAAAAAAAAATGTCTGTATATAGCAAAAATGTATTTATGTCCATATTTTTAAAAATGACGTAGGCGTAATATTTGATGACACATGTTGCCAATGGTCAGTGAAACTTGTCATTAGTATGATCTGTAACAGTACGCGTTAAATTCTAATTTTTGATTGTATATTGCCGTCAATTTTTACAGAGGCTGTACAGAGCTTTTCTGTGCGGTGTTTTCATTTGGCCAATTGTTTCGTGCTTGCATGTTTTCTCATTGTCAAATATTTGTTAAGGATTACAGTTGTGGTATTATTGTTAAAGCATCATTATTTTCTATTCATCACTTGATCAGTTACGTCTTTCTTAACCCGTTGAAGGCAAGTCCTGAGAACCCCCAGGCAAATGTCTGTGGGAAATACGTGTTGTAGCAAGATCAGCCCGTCCTCAATGGATTAAAGGACAAGTTCACCTTCATAAACATAAGGATTGAGAGAATGCAACAATATTAATAGAACACATCAGTGAAAGTTTGAGGAAAATTGGACAATCGATGCAAAAGTTATGAATTTTTAAAATTTTTGTGTTGGAACCGCTGGATGAGGAGACTACTACAGCTTGTGAGTCATATGCGTACAACAGCATAAAGAAAATGTAAAGAAAATTCAACATATTTTCACTTTTTTCGCATAATAATAGAGCACTTGACTTGCCTCTTTCTAAAGGCAGGGGGAATAATATTAGCCATAACATTTGTCGGTAGCGAGTCGGGGGAATGTGTACTTTTTTCAAAAGATGAAATTTTGTGAAATTCTCTTTATATTTTCCTTATATTGTTGTACGCATGTGACATCTAAGTTATTCACACACTGCAATAGTCTTCTAATCCAGCGGTTACTGCACAAAAACTTCAAAAATTCATAACTTTTGAACGGATTGTCCGATTTTCCTCAAACTTTCAATGATGTGTTCTACTAATATTGCTACATTCTCTCAATCCTTATGTTTATGAAGGTGAACTTGTCCTTTAAAGTGCATCCGCTTGTGTCAGTGGCTCTAGCAGAGAGCTTGATTTGATGAAGGAGTAACAGGGCTTATTTTTTTTTTAGTGTGATTTGCTCTGTTTATGAACAGCCACAAACCATGACTGCAGACAGTGTTTACTTCTAGTGCAAGAGTGCTGTTAACTGAAGCAGCTATGCATGATAGTGATGTAGCAAAAGGCGGTGAGTCTCTGAAGGTTTGAGGTATTATAGACCATAGTGCTGATGTTTCAAAGATGTTCTGTTTCATCAAAGTACATGTATATCCTTTTTTAGAGGCAACACAGTGCTGTGTGAATGCCAGCTTTTTCTTGTGTGGTGCTGCAAACATGTTTTGCAAGCATGCATGACATTAATGATATGATAGACACTTACATTGGTCAGTACTATTAATCATTGATCACTTTCTCAACATTCCAACCTGGCAGTGCTAAATTTTCGGCCGGTCAAAAATTGCCACTCTGTTTTTTTTTTAATCTTATTTCCTCTCCTTCAAGTAGTCTTTGGGGCATACTTTGATGTATTTGAATCTTGTGTCATTTGACAGCGAGTAGAGGTAAGAATTGTTTATAAATGTATTCAAACACTTTTTTTTTCCATCCGTCCAGGCTCGTGTTGTGCATACACCTACATTTGATGTCATTGACGGCAACTGAAATTCAGATCTTTGTGTCTTTGATTTGGACTTATTAGAGCCAGCCTGCCTTTGGTTTAGTTGTTATTTATGTCTTTAATTGTTACCTTTTAAAAGTTGGAGGTCAGTCACAACATTTGTTGGCCATGGATCCTAGAAATAGGAAATTGCTTAGTACTCTAATCCTTTTTTACATCTTTTAAAAACAATGCAGGATGCCATAGTTGTGTTCAGTTGCACACTACAACTGTATATTGTTTTACTTACTAGTGTAATATATTCGAAAATGAAGAATATCTTTAAAAATGTGGATATTATTCAAAATTGACAGTACAATTCTTAATCTTAAATGCATTGAATATCCAACCAACACTTCGTATTCAGGATGTTCTGCACAAGATTAGAAATATGATTTTTTTTTTCAAAGTGGCAAATTATAGTCACATTCTAAAGTACTTTTATACAGAATTTTATGAAAAACTAATCAATATTGTATATGTCATAGTGACTTTGTCATAGTTAATCTTTTTATTTATTACAAAACACATTACAGACACAAGTTTTATATGAGATATAAGATGTTAAGCATGTTTTATTCCAATTGGTAAGAGTGCTAACAATACCTAGCATGATATCCACTAGTGCATTCAAATCTAAATTCTACACAAAGTACTAATGGCTTATTGTACCAAAAAAACTTTGGAGATTAGTGAAAACATATGTGTTTGAATTGTTAAAGTCACAATGGAACTTAACCGTGCAAAAAGAAAGTAATATGTACACATTCAACATAATAAATATCTTGCACTGTGTGTATTGACCCGAGCAATATCATCATGAAATGGAAGATGAAAAAGTGCTACAAGTATTAGCCCGACTATACATCTAACAGAAAATATTGACAAGCTTTGCATGCACGAGGCCCAATTTTGATATCTCTTGACCAGTGCTTTTGTGACCAAGGAACACGTGGGCACTATTGAGGCATGAACAAAAGACAACCATTAATCCATGTGACTTTACATTGCTTTGAATGGTATGGCTAATCATTTGGGTTTTGTGTGTGCGCTCTGAATGTAGCTCTCCAGAGCTCACTGTAATATTGCTTTTGCCAAAGTTTGCACACAGATCATTAAACATCAACATCTACTGCATGTACAATGTATGTATGTGCCTTTCTGTTTGAATAGAATAGGATTGTCTGTTTGTGCTAAATATCTTACAAGTACATTACAATGTATGTGGGAACATTTCCTAGCAGACACCTTTGAATCAGGGAGGTGCTAGAGAAGGAGAGGCAACTACTGCTCTCCTTTGAAGTCATGCGCGGCACCGCCGAGAAGCTATGAGCTCAACATAGGTGTTACCCATGTGCTTTGACAAAAGAGAGCATCAATAATCGGGACTAGCGCTCTCACATCAAGAAATATTTGCTCCTACTGCAATTCGCTCTCTCTTTCAATATGATGGCAACAATGAATTTGTGTACCTTGAATTGGAGCAGCGAATCAAAATGCAGTGTAAAACTCACAATTTTAACAGCAAATAGTTTAAAAACACGCTGGAACACGCTTTAACGGAGTACTTTATTTGAAAGATCAAAATATCCCTTATTAAAAGATTTTAAAAAATAACATGCGGAAATGTGCACATTATAGAAAAATATTAGGTTTTGAAGAGGGCCTAATTTTCATTTCATTTCGATTTGCGAATTACGAAGAAACTAGAAATACATGTTAATAATATTGAATTCTTTCCTAAACTATTCTACATCAATTCGAGTATTTCATTAAAAATTTTGCGGTGAAATAAAGCATGTAATTCAACGAAAGGTGAAATGCGTTCTTCGTCTCCGAACTTCGTCTTGCAACTAGAGCGGTGCCGAGCATGACTTCAAAGCGTAGTGGAATGCTAGACATCCCATTGTTTGAACCCAAACATGTGTTCGCATGAATAACGAAGAGTTGCCACTCCATCTCTGTAACACCTCCCTGTTTGAATATATACATGTACATGTATTTCAAACACCTTGATATATGTTTGGGGACTTAGCCCGGCATTTTCTTTTTCTACTTTTTTTCTTCTTTTTTTTACGTGGCCTCCATGTAATATCTGTATAGCAGTTGCTCTATAGGATTTGTCTGAATGTATTCCGAATAGCATTTTTTTCAAATGATTTTTTTTTTTGGCTTTTGATTGATGTCAGCAAGACAGTGTTAACATCTCTTAAATAAATCACATTTTTGCTGTGTTGAGGAAAAATTACTTTAGATTGTTGTGTTTTGTGTACCTAGAATCTTGTCAGTATGAAAGGCTTTTTGTGGCAAGAAATATGCACACACACACACACACACACACAACTTATTTTGCTTGAATTAACTAAATCAGTGGCGAATCCAGGCGGAGGCGCACCGGGTGCGCACCCCCTCTTAATTTTGTGTCAAAACAAAAAAAATTATAAAAAGAAGGGGGGCATGCACCCCCCTTTAATTTTGTAAAGGCGCCGCCCCTTAACGAAGTTCCTGGATCCCCTCCCCCCCCCCCTCCCCAAAATTATGATGAAACTGCAACTGTTCACGGCAGGGAAATTTCGTAATTTGGAGACTTGGAGTCAGAGGCCTTTTTCAGCATGAAACTTCTGTGACTTCCCACTTTGCAATAAAAAATGATACAAAATAATGTCCAAAATGTCATCATCTATGTTTATCTTTATATTTTACTTTAGGGCTATAACGAAGCTTCGATACAATCAAAGAAAACTGCTGGTCTGGAGGACTTGGTTATATTGGGAGACGTACATGTATCTACTCTAGTTTCTCATTTTCTCTCTATGTATGTGTATGTGTGTGTGTGTGTGTGTATGTGTTATTCAAAACCAACGTCAGCGTGACACATGTATTGTATCTCACACTTCCATGATTGATTTGTCAAAGATGTACAGTTTGTCGACAGTGCAGAAAGCAATGTCCCCTGTAGTTTTGAATTGCTGAAGGCAGAACCACTTTCGCTCAGGGATGTCAATACGCTGACCGTCAATGAGTGTTTCCTTGTACTTCAGGTCACTAGTGTAATGATCGATGCTGAGTAGATTTTCTTTCATATTAAGCCAGGCTATCAAGATGGAGCCATCGCTGCAAACTGTCGGAAAGGCATAATAGATGTCGCCATCCTTCATGACATCGCTCTTCTCATCCCCGGACTCGTCGATTACGCTCACGGCATTACTATGGGTTTGCGTGACAAGCTCCTTGTTTGATTTCAACGAATAGTGATGTGAAGGTTCGTAGTCTTTGCAGGGTATCTCACGTACTGCCTTCCCACCTGACTTCATGAAAACTTGGATCAGCTGAGCTTTCCTGTAGCTGACATAAATGCGATCTTCACCGTCTACCGAAACATCACAATATCCGCCCTTTCCGTCTGTCAAAGTGTCAAATTCTATGTCACATTTTTCACCATTTACAGCAAAGAGTGACATGTTGTTTGACATGTCAACAATGATGCGGCGACCATCTGAGAGATATGCCACCTTTCTAATATTTATGTCCTCATGATCAGTTGTCGGTGACAGCTCGCCGTTTCGCGTGTAATAATAAACCCCACCGAACTGAGATCCTACGGCCATCTGACCGGATGGTGTTTCAATCATTTTTTCCATACAATCCTTCACAGGAAGCTCTTTCTCCACGACCTTTTTCCACTCTGCTGGCTGAAGTTCACCAAGATTAAGCTCGTTGTTTGTTGTGTTCGACTGAAATCGAAGACTTTTTACACGTGCCTCGAGATGACTGGCGTCAGTTAGATCTGGTTTATCTTTCCCAATCGCACACTTCCATTCGTCGAAAAGTGAATGATGCATCGCAATTGTGTCGCCCTCTAGCGGCGCCTTTAAACTCTTGTTTGCCAGCTCCGAGGAACCGTTGATTCTTGCAATCTGCGTCTTAGTATCATCCAATATATCCTTGAATTTTTGTTCTGCCTGCGTCTTCTGTTCCTCAAGTTGTCGAATCAGTTTCTCCTTCCTCATCGTCAGTTTCCTCACATATTCGTCGTAAGTCTTATTGATTTCTTTCTTTTTCTCTTCGATATGTGCGATGGTGTTTGTGGTCTTCTGGCTTACATTCTTGATAAAAGTTTCTAAATCGTCTTTACAAACTTTACTTTGTTCGTTTAGTCCATTCATTTCTTGTAATCTCTGTTTGCTGTACTGGGCGTTGCTTAAGACTTTGTGATCCTTCGGCTGGTGATCCAGCATTCGACACCTCATACACATGATCTTCAGGCAATCAAGGCAGACATCCGAACAGTACTGCTCTTCTTCGTCCTGATCATGACTAGGACATAAAACCTTCTTCTTGATGTGCGCCCTCCCCTGTTTGATGTCTTCAACGGTGACGATCTGGTGGGTGGTGTTTGCTGGCCACTCATTGTGCTTCACGTGACATTTATCACACATGTAAGCCTTACAATTTTGACAGTAGGTCTTTGCGTTGGGGCGATCCGCCGAGGTACATATCGTACATGGCTGAATGGCTCCTGCTATATCGTCTACCAAAGACTGGACCTGAAGGTTAGTCTTAAGGTTCGATACATTCCCGTCTTTCACCTCCGTCTTCTGGCGGCAGAATGGGCAGGAAATATGATTGGGATTCCCGCCTGAAGCTTGAAGGAGACAGAGGCAGTACTTGCAGAAAGTGTGAGCGCATGACAGAAGTTTGGGTGTTTTCAGGAGATCGATACACAGTGGACATTGTAGACTTTTCGTCACAGCCTGTTCCAGTGAAGACACTGCAAAGAATTCTGAACGAAAAACAAAATATGGCAAAAAATATATATATATCATGTCGTTAGGGAAACTGCAATAGCTTAAAGCCAAAATATCTACACCTGTTTCTTGATTCAGTCTGAATACAAGGCATTACGATGTTACATAGAGATTGACAAAATCAATGTAACTTTAAAGCTACTGTTTACCATTGGGAGCAGTGATTTGAAAAAGAAAATGAGGTATCTTATCATTGATGCATGTTTGTAGGTCAGAAGTATTACAAAACATCCTACAGGATAAAAGAAAATATGCAATGAAGCCTATGCTATAAGAAGATATCACTATCTTTTTCAACAAAGGAAGACCGTTTAGTCTAGAATTGTTTTTATTATAACTGTTGTTCACAATTTGTATATTTAACTATACGTAACATTGATTATACTGATGCAAATGTTTGCGTAGGTTGTTTCTATCCCTGTCTCACATGTTAGAAATAATTTAAAGAACTAAAGCTGGGTTCTGTTTCATTTGCAGATGGTAAATTACGCCTTTAATATATCGGCATAATTTATGCAAAATTGATGTTCTGTGTATGACGTTTTGTAGTTTTATTGGAGAAGAGGCAAACCAGTCGTCACAGTACTTTTTATATAGTTCGGCTTGTTTTGGCCAATGTGGGATATGTTCTTGCTGTGCGTTTTATATACTTAGTATCGGATATTGCTCAACCTATTGATTTAAGTGCAATTATGATATTGTGATTGTGATTGCTCTATTTCGTAACTGTCTGAAATTATTTGTAATGTCATACGCAATTAAGCCCCTGGGCTACGAGATATCAATAAAGAAACTTTTCTAAATATTCTATAAATGAAAAATGCAGTAGGCAGGGACACCGAATCAGCTATGTCGGCTTCCTGTATATATACATCTTTTTACCACATTGTTTCAGAAACTAATGGAACCTACAGTGTCATGAATAATAAGGGTGCTGTTACAGCTCGTTATTCCGAAGGTTCGTTATTCCGAGGGTTCGTTAATCCGAAACACATAAATTTCCTATACCTAGAGGTTCGTTAATCCGAAAATGAAAAAGGGTTCGTTAATCCGAACATTTGTGGCGTTATTCCGAAGGTTTTTATTCCGAAGGTTCGTTAATCTGAAAATGAAATAGGGTTCGCTATTCCGAAGGTTCATTTATCCGAAAATGAAATAGGGTTCGCTATTCTGAAGGTTCGTTAATCCGAAAATGAAGTAGGGTTTGTAATTCCGAAGGTTCGTTAATCCGAAGTGAAATAGGGTCCGTAACGAACCTTGGGAACAACGAGCTTTGTTTCATTTTCGGATTAACGAACCTTCGAAATAACGAACCTTCGGACTAAAGAACCTTCGGAATAACGAACCTTCGGAATAACGAGCTGTAACCGAATAATTATGCATTTGTGCAAAGTGGATGTGGCCTGTTCGGCCCACGTTGGATCGAGGCTGTGGACGATGTCGCTTGAGGCGAGGGGAGGATAAAGTTTTGTTGAACTTACTCAAGTCTGGGTCCTTTTTTATGAAGAGTTAAAATATAGGTTGATTTCTATCATAAGTCTATGACAGCCTGTGTGTTAAAGAAATTAATAATCGGTTTTATCTTTTGATAAAACGGGGCCATGGTATATGGTGGTGGCGATTTTTGTTTTGTTGTTGTTGTCAGAGGTGTGTGACATGCTGCTGCCCCACCAATGTTTCCCTGCCCCCCCCCCCCCCCCCCGTTATAACAGTTTCTACTCAATGTGCAAGAAATGACAGTCGATATACGTTACCAGACATACTTCCTCACCGAACGATGTTTTGTGTTAAGCGTAATCTTCCCGCAATGGCGTATGAAATCGTGATACAAGGGCAATATTTCGTAAGTTGTTATTGCCCAATCAGCAACAGATTAACGTAAAGCTATATAGGAATCAGGCAAGATAAGAGAGAAAGGGGATCGAGTGCAAGAAAAAGTGCGTGTGTGTGTGAGAGAGAGAGAGAGAGAGAAAGAGAGAGACAGGCAGGCAGGCAGACAGACAGACAGACAGACATTCAGAAAGACAGAGGGGGAAAGGGAGAGGGGAGAAAAGACAGAACGCCTTTTAAATTCTCCATATTGCATATAGGGCTCACACCCATAAATACAATGGAATGTCCCAGACCCCTTCACAAATTCGTACCAAAGATACCAAAATAAATGAAGAAAAAAATTAATTAAAAATCAATTATGTAGTTTGGCAAAAAACTGAATAGCTGTAGATATTGAGTATGAATTCCTCTACAAATTGCATTTTGGTTGGAAGATGAAAGCTTTTCTGGTAGAATTTGAGGGGACTATATTTCATTGGGTAGGTGTACGGAAAATGGGTGATTTTTTGAGTGACAAGAACTCGTAGTCTGGCTTTGTGGACCCCTGGACAGAATTTGAACTGAATTATCCACCCTGAGAATTTGATGTATGAAAGGGTATATCTTACTTATCCAGGTTAGTGAAGCTGAAACACCTAATTTCTCCCAGCTGTTTAATTTTTTTTTTTTTTGAAATTTGATTTTTAACACACATCCCTATGGGGAAATATTTATGGGTGTGAGCCCTATATATATTTCTGTAGTTTTGTTCGCCGTCTGCTGACACTTTTCTCGATCTTGTGTCTCGCGAGACTTGCGTTACTTGGATGCATGCAAACTCGACGTTGTTTGTATATCTTTTCATTTTACTCATGTTTGTATTCCTTTATACACTATAATTTATAATCTTGTATATCTCTTGTGTCATGTGTAATCTTTTAGTATTGCATTCACTGGTTTGTTATATTGCTACATGTATTTATACTCTCTGTTTGCTACTCTCATACCCCGAGAGGAGGTCGGAAGAGGCAATAAAATTCACAAAATTCACAAATATTTAGGTCTGCAGCGATTGTTGTTAACATTGATCATGTTTATTAAGCCCCTCAAAATCAGATTCCAAGAGGGCATTTGGTCTTGGGTAACATGGATGAACTCCTGGGTTAATTTGGGTGTATCCTCCAACTTCACAATGATTCAGAAAGGCGTATGTATAGCAACGGCGTAAATCCGTACTGAGGAGTGGGGGGGGGGGGGGGATGATCGGCGATAGCCACCATCACCACGATTACAAGCCCATAACTGGACGGGCGCAGCCCGGGGGGGGGGGGGGGGTGGGGGGGGGGGGGTGGGGGTGGGGTTGGGGGGGGAAGCTTGCCCCCCCCCCCCCCACACACACACACATACACACACACTTTACAGGGATCAAATGTCCCACTCTTTTCCATGCAAAGTGGGAGGGAAGTGGCTGCAAAAATATGAAGACTTTTTGTTCTTGTTTTCATTTGTTTGTTTGTTTGTTTTTTGCTTGTCAGCTGACTTTCGGCTGAAAATCAGACCTTAAAAGTATGAAGACTTTTTTGTTGTTGTTTCTCTTGTCTTTTGATGTTCTTTCTTCTTGACTGACAGGCGATTTAGACACCCCTCTCCCCTCTTTCAAAAACGTAGCGCAGCCCTGAATAATGCCCAAATAAATTCAATTAAATGTTTGTTTGTTTTATTTTATTTAATCACGGTATAAAATGCCCTCGATCAGCCAAATGAGGCTGTTTTTCAGAGAGGCCGTGAGTACAGTGTTAAAGCAACAACAAAAGCAACACAACAATTAACAAATCAATCAAAGTAAATCAACAATTACAAAAAAACATAAAAACAACAAGCATAACATAATGAAATACACTACAATATAGCAGAAACTAGATACCAAGAACAAAAAAAAAGAAGAGGAATATAAACGCAACCACTAAACACAAACGCTACAAAAGAGGGTGACACAAACAAGTTCACGTAAATTCAGACAAATTACCTCAAACATAGTTATGAAATCCACACTATAACACATATTCTAACATTCTTTCAAAAGCCCTCAAATTACTTAGTATTCTTACATTTTCGGGGAGGCTATTGAATATTTTAACACTGGAATAAATGCGTCCAAATTTCATAAAATTTGTTCTGGGTTTTGGAAGTATAATGATATTTCGTGTCATATATATATATATATATATATATATATATATATATCAGAACACAGTGTCATTGATATGAGTGAGAGCTGAATAGTGTACAATTTTGTTGGAGGTGGTTAGATGAAAGCATAAATCAGTTTCATGAAATCCATGATTAATTTCACAGTTAGGTTCCAGATTTTGCTCCAGATTTTCAACCCTCTGTACAAAATTTCACTTTGCACAGGGGTCAATGGGTGTGTATGGGACTGTGTGCTTAATACTCTGACAATGGTCCTGAACAGTGGCCAGGGTTTGAATGCTTCATTATTATTTCATGAGAAATTCCACTATCACAACTCGTCTTTATTCAGCCTCTGGCAGTATCTGTGTAAAGTCAACCGCCTGCCGATACTGTCGTTGAGTGGCGACAGTGCTCTCCCTACTGCTGAAAAACGAAATTACAATGAATACCTTCTGTTCTGTCGTAAACATGGTGCCAGGAAGCAAAGAAAATCAATTAGAGTATACACTTGTGTATATGAAGCCTTAAATAAATCTACTGTGAAACAAATCGCCCCCCAAAATGCTGCTACACTCTTTACCAAAACTGATCTCTTTTTATCGAAAAAGCGACAAATTTGTCAGACTAGTAGTAGACAGTTGTATTGACATGAAGAACTTTAGATCGTTTATGTTTATTTATATCCCAGATTTAGTGATATGTGAAGCAAAATTTGAAAATGATTGCCAGCTGGAATGAAATGTGGTGTTTGCAAGCACACGGAAACATGTGCTAACTTTTTCCATGTGCATGCATTTTACACTTTAAGGTGGGATTTCACGGAGCACTCGAACGATTTGCGAAGGACGCGAATGACAAAATCCAGCATTCGTATTTTAGTCTGCAAAAGATCGTCAAACGAACGTCAGGGTTCGGAAGCGTCGTCAATTGTTCGCGAATGTCGTTTTTTCTTCGACGAGAATTTCAAAAAAAGTTTGAAATTTTTTTGCGAACCTTTTCCGCACACTTGGTCGTGATTTGCTCGTGAATTGTTCTCGAAAGTGTCTTTAAAGCCTTGTCATATGCGCAAGCCCTTCGCAAGACACGCGCGATGTTCGCAAAATGTTCGTGAAATCCCAAACAGACTCCGAAACTTTGGAGAATGTCTCGCGTATGTTACGCGAAATCTGCGAAGTTTTTCCGATCATTTTACGACGTAATCGCAAACTGTTCGCGTACCTTTAGAGACATTCTCACGAACGTTTAGTGCATGTTTGGAGGATATATGACCTATACGTTTTCTACAAATAAAAATCGTAGCATATATCTAAACATCAAACAATTATTAACAACTACAGTAACAAAAGAAATTAAAGACTAGAAAAGAGAAAGAAGTGTTTGATATACAAAAAAAAATCGCAGAATACACTTAATATTGATCTAAAGTATGCAAAATTCTATTTGAACTATAGAGATTATGTGTTGGAAGAACTGCAAAAAAAAAAAAATCAAATGCTTTACCAGTGGAGATATAGGTCCTAGGAAAAAATGTAGGCAAGTACACGATAGAAAAATGAGAGAAAGAGAAAGGAGAAATAGAGGATCGAAAAAAAAAATCAACTCAAGACAGCTTCCACCTCTCCTTGGGTACATTTTCTCCCATGATTATTGAAAATATTTCGTTGTTCGCATTTCCGTCGCGTGTTCTTCGTGTACGTAACATGCTGTACTTTAGCAATGATACACACGACATTCGCACATACGTCGTGGAAACTTCGCACAAATTGCGCAAGAATAGTTTGCGGCTTCATTGTCGGAACGCATTCGGAGAAAAACTTTTCCGAATGTTGGATTTTGTCATTCGCGTCCTTCGCAAATCGTTCGCGTGCTCCGTTAAATCTCACTCTTACCGTGCATGAATTCAGACTAGCAGTGCCCAGGGCAATCACATGAATTATTGATTAAGCATTCACGTGCCTGGGAGCGCGAGACTGACGCCTAGGCTTAACGGGTGGTTCATGCATGTCCATTGTTCAGGGCCATTGTCAGCACACACTCACATACACATCATTGGTTTCTGTGCAAAGTTCATTTTTGTACAAAGGGTTAAAATTTGACCAAAATCTGAAACCTTACTTCAAAATCAATCTTAGATTCAATGAAAGTTATTTGTGCTTACACATTCAAATTACCTTCAATAAAAATGTACACTATTCAGCTATTACTGATATCAATGACAGTTTTCTCGGATGAATAGTTATTGAACTATTAACAATCAAAAGTGGGAAATATTTTTTTGAAACACCTAGTACATGGTGTGTGAGCGTGCGTGCGTAATACTATGCTTTTAATCCTAAAACACATTTATACTATAACAGCTTGACAACTTACCTGATGGTAGATGTGTCTCAGCAATCCGAACTAGCTTGGCTTTAATCAGAGCCTCTCTTAGGTCCGATCGAAGTGAAAACGGGCTCACTCTGTCTCTCCACTTCTGGAGCATGCAGAGTGTTCCGTAGCTCGTTACTTCACAGTCATGATTGTTTGTTTTTATGAACTTTTGGATTTCCGGCCAAGTGAATCCCAACTGTTTCCCAAGGTCCGCGACAGCCTCATCGTGTGGGATATCTTTGGCAATGTCATTCAGAAGGGAGTCCACATCACTCCACTGTTCTGTAGCCATTCTGTATTGTCAGGAAAAATGTGTTCACTTTTTGTACTCTTTATTTAAGTTCAAGTTCAAAGTTTATTTCATTTTTGAACAAAAACATATGTTTCACTTCATTTAGTAACAGAGAATAAGGTAAGTAAAACATAGTGAAATAAAAAGACTACGACAATTGAAGACCTATAGTAATCATACATTGTATTTCAAGAAAGAAACAGAAGTGATCAAGTGAAATATACATGTATACCGTTGTTTTAAATGCGAAAAATAGAGGGACCCACTAAAAAGACAGAGCTTGTAGTATGTGGGTCCCTCTGGAGAAAAACATCAACGAAAAGATAAATTGAAGCGTCGTATATACAAAAAAAAAATAACAAAGTGAAAGAAGTCTAGAAGCCCACTAGAAATTAGATTAACAAATAAATACATTTACATAGACCCCACCTAACATAAAACAGGACTAGACAGCAAGATAACTACTAAAGAAAAGGTTGTACAGGACAAAACGGGATGGACAAGACTGACGAACTGAAGACAAAATAGCAGACAAGAACGCAAAACAGAGACAGAAACAGTAACAGAACAACAGAAACAACATAAACATAAACAGCAATCTTCGGCAGAAGCATGCCAAGAGAAACAGAAGATAGTTGCTGGGGAAAGTGAAATTTTGACGCCTTAAAGAAAGACAAGAAAATAGAAAATAGAGGGATATATGAACCGAAGTAGCATACGGAAAGTCAACTACTAGACGCTATGGGTAAAAATGGCATAGATGACAACATTGCAAACATCCAGGGGAAAAAAATACCGTTAATTCTTCGAATAGGGGACAAAGTAAACAGGTTAGTATATACAAAAAAAAAAAAGCCAAAAGGTTAATTCAGTATTGTAGAGTCGTACGATTGCACTAAAAAAGACTTCAGTCTCCTCTTGAAAGAGTAATGGATGGAGCATTTTTTAAGTTATGATTCAAAGAATTCCAATAATTTGGGCCTACATAAATAAGTGTGTTTTTAGCAAAAATCGTTCTACAAAGAGGTAAATGAAATTCACTAGATGGCCTGGTGGGATATTTATTCGATGTGTTGATAGGAATAGTATTGTATTTTTTTAAATACGATTCTTGAACATTAGATCCTTATACAAATTATGATGTACCCGACCTTCTATTGAAAGATGATCCCCAATGAGCCCTGTGGGATTTTGCTTTCTGACTGCCGTATAACCAGCTCTGGTGTGTTTTCAGTGCTTTCGTTCGATAATTATGCTGAAACGTAACCGATTTGACATTACCATAGAGATAACACAAAATCACCATGTCAAGTAGGTATTCACAATCCAACAGACAGACTCACTCACAACATCATGGGTAAATTCAGATATTAACATTCCCATCTTACACTACAGTGATTGATGGGATATGACTATTGTGTATGTTGATTAATTTAATTGTCATTTCCTTCTTTGCAACTGTTCACGTCTTTTCACAAACATTTCTTTGTTTCTTATACTATGCAGCAAAGTAAGTAATTGCATCATCAACTTAAAAGATTCTTGCGATCAACTGCAAACAAACTGTCTTATCTGTAATGTTTTTGTTTGTTTTTTTCGTTTCCCTTCCATACATTGTTCTCATCTAAAAATGAATCACCCCTGATATGACTTTTATGTGCTATTACAGGTACAGATTTTGATATATTTGAAGGGGTGTTTGGTAATCAAATTTACTTTCTCTTGCCCATGGCAGCCCTGTTTCTTATGTTCTCTAGGCCTGATTTTTCCACTTGTGCTTTGTTGCTTTGTTATACTTCATGTATTCTTTGACTTGCTGAATCAAATTTGTTTGTTTATGTTTGTCTATGTAGACACGTTTTAATTGCCGAATGAATGATGATTATCATTCTGATAGTAATAATAGTTATAATAATGAGAGGAATGGTGATAATAATAATAATGGTAATAATAATAATAATAATAATAATAATAATAATAATAATAATAATAATAATAATGACAATTCCAAACTGGGGCAATTTTCTTCCCTGCTGGGAAAAAAAAAAAACAGTATCCCACAGTGCGAGAAGGATAGTGAGAACACAATGTGAACACATTCTGAACACAGTGTGAAATCTCTTCAAACTTTTAAATTCAAACTCATTGGGAACCATCAATTCATACGGTAAAAAAAAAAGAACATAACCATGTGGACACTCTGTGAAAACCAAACTACAGTGTGAAATAATCTCCACACCGTTAAATTCGAGCGTTTTCACATAGTGACCACACTGTGAACTCACTGTGAGACACTGTGTTCTTTCCAATAGGGTCCTCCCCCTCCCCCGCCGGCTGATAATCATGTTTTCAACCCCGTTGCCAATTGTTGTGTATCTTTTTATACGACTTGTTTTTTTTTTTTTCAGAGGCAGCTGGCACCTCTATCATACACCTCAATCAGACTGCACATCTTTGCTTTTTTTTTTCTTTGCCTCTTAAACTTGACTGGTGAGGCTGGTATACAACGCACAAACACGATATGACCGTTATGAGAGATTTTACTTACGAATATAACCAGCCCGCATGTGAGGGCCTGTATTAGTTTGTAAGAAATAAGTCTCATGCAACAAGTCCCTTTTCAAAACTATCGTTGATCAAGTAAAAAGTGTGGTGGCCAGAGGCTGATTTTATTTTTTATTTTTTTAATTTTTTGGTCTGCCCGATATATTTTGCAGAATCCGAATCTGAATAATGCAATTTTTGCAACATCGAGGTTTTAAATGTTTAAGATGGTCGGAAATAATGGGCACAAAAATTTTGAGTATCTAAGAACATTCAAGAATTCATCAAGATTCTGATTTATCAACCTCAAAAAAAAAAAACAACAACAACAACATCAACAACATCAAATCAATTTTTTTAGTATATTTTCATACAATCTTAATGGAAATATCAATAATCAACTTTTTCATTTTTGTTTCTTACAAAAATTTCATATATCTCAAAAACCTTCCGGGATGCAAAAGTTGTCATATCTATTCGGATTCAGCACCCTCGAAATAGGTTGATACAATCCTCTCATTTTTTCGTCAATACCACCTGAAAAGAAATATGGAGGAATTTGACATTAAAGCTGCCACCTTGAATATATCAGAATTCTTATTGATGCAAAAGTTGCACAATCCGGATTTAAACTCAACAACTTCGACATACGGTAAAACTATTTATAAAGGTAATACTCTATGGAGCAGTAATTTCACATTTTGGCGGCCATTTTGAGGGTCACTTTGAATATTTCCAAACCCCTCAAGAATGGAAGCATTTCATCATCCTGATTCGGTTTTAGTGTCCTCGAAATCGAGGAAGACCATCAAGAAAAATTAGGCTAATGGTACAAACAAGATTAGACCAAAATCTGACTTTTGCACCCATGACTTGAAGAGTTTAAGTTTTACAATGAAGCAACTATAAATGTCGCTGTGAACGTTCACTGTTATATCTCCGTCATTATTTCGCATAATTCTCTCAATTAGGTCTGCAGAACATCTTGCCAGTGAGAAACAATGGTTTTTATATGATTGCAAAACCAATCACTATCTGTATGCAGTGTTTTTCATGCCAGCACTTTTACATTTGTGAATAACCATACACCTGAAACATTTTGTTTGTTTTATTTATTTATTTTTTTGTTTTCAAGAGACTCGGTGAACTTTCCTATATCCATTTGAAGGCCATCACCGTTGAGAAAAATAAAGATGTAAGAACGATTTTCCTTTTGAAGATTTTAATGTCTCAAAAAGTTTTGTCTTAATAATGATTATTGTCTCTTCGCTCACCCCAATTTTGTCATTTTAATGATGTAAATGTTGTCTTCTTTTGTTGTTTTTTTCACTCGTTTTACGTGTTGTGGCCTCGGCGTGGATGCACAATATGAGGCATTTTTAACGTGAGAAACTGAACGTGTCTAACACTGTTACTTATTCTATTATGGCGTTATATTGTACACCTGCCAGTGGTTCGTGCTTGATTAAAATTAATTCGATTCAATTGAGTTCAATTTATTTTAATGTAATCTAAATCGTCGAGTAATAATAACAAAATACAAAAAAATTCAATCCGAAATTTCTATGTAAATTGTGCTAAAAATGTCGGGAAAACGAAAAAGCACATGATAAAATCCGAACATACAAAGTCAAACTTGAAGAAACAATTGTACAAACATATGAAACTGACTCAATCGGTGTAGAAAAAAAAAATCCAGGAATCTGTCCCTGTTAAAGGTATTAGCCCACATTTGTAAACCTGCAGCAATTGGTGTCATAGTTAGCATGGAGTTTGGGTATGATTGCAGTAACACCTGTGCAAAATTTCGTTCCAATTAGTCCATTACTTTCATAAAAATAAATGAAAATGCACCGTATGCATGCGTATAACGCTCGCTAGCTCCGGTCCACGTACGTACTACATGCATGCGATACATGTATAAGTTACATGTACGTAGCTAGCCCGCGCTCGTAATTCGATTTTGGGTCGGGTTGACCCGGTTTGAAAATTGATTTTAAAACGATGATTTTCTCTCTTTTATCGAATGGTATAGGCAAAGAGCAACAGGTGAGGTATGTTACTGTTATAACTTGTACTTGAAGTCATATTGGACCTGTTTTATGCAGTTTTGATTTTCGTGGGTTTGCAAATGTGGGCTAATACCTTTAAGTACATAACCGATTTGAGTAACAGTCCCCGTACCCCCTCCCCCTCCCCGAGCCAAGCCCGCGATAGACTGAAACAACAACAGCAAAACAAAATAGTCTCTCCCTAAAGCAGTGAACCAAAGCGCAAATGCAAGCACCTGTGTAAATAAAAGAAGTAAATGCATTATTGATACAAGTTTTCTCAAGAAGTCCCAAATATTGCACACAATCCTTATAAATAATCCTAGACAATATGATAAATGTAATCATTTAACATCAGATTGAAAAAGATTGATTGTAAATTATAACGGGAAAACGTACTGAAAAGAAGGGGAAGGGGAAAAAAGGAGAAAAGAACACAGGAGGAGGAGTATTGTAGAGCAATGTCTCCTCTATTAACTACAACGTATTTTTGAAAACAAAAGTGCCCCTTGATGTACGGCACGATCGAAGTTTGAAAACATGTACGTTTGGAACATATAGTGTATTCGAGTCAATAATATCCAATGTTTTCTATATTATTGCCATGAGGATGGTGTACTTTGGGGGCACATTCCGCAGGATTGGTATTTAATGTGCATCCTCTCACTAAATAGATATTTTGAAGCAACGCTTCTCCTATCATTTCCACAACATTAATCGATATAAAATTGTGTAGCTGTATTGCTTGAACTACTTCTAAAACCTTACACGAAAGAACGTCGGTATTTGCGTTCATAGTATCCGTGTGATGTGATTACGGGTCTTGATCGGCGGTGTAATTTTGGACATTTCCCAAGGGATTGCTTTCGAATGTTCACCCTTTTGACAATGTAGTTAATGATAGAGCATTTTTCTTTTTGTATTATTATATCATTTCATTTCTTACAAACAAAAGGGCAATTGCTGTACAACCGTAACGATCGGGACCATGTGAAGGCATGGAAAATTGAAGCATATTTGTGCTATATGCTAGTGCATGTTTCTCATAATATTTCCCTTGGATTAGATGATTTTGAACACATCCCACTCGGTTGCCATTAAATGTGCACCCCTTTGACTACTCGTATATGTGGCCGTGCATCACAAAACAAACAAAAAGTCGCACACACTGATTTTGTGTGAGGACTGGAAATAGGTGAAATGGGTCAACCTAGCCGAACTTGACTTTAGAAACGATGATAGAGCCGGATACATATTTTCTTTTTATTCTCTGATTTGTTTGCTTGTTCGCTTCGTTGTTCGTTGTTGTTGTTGTTTTTGCTTTTTTGGGATGTATTTCTTTTTCCTTTGCTTGTTTCGTGGAACACAGTGAAGTCCAACTCCATGACCGCGGGATATATTCTGTGCATCACATGTGATACACAGACACACGCATAATGCAACACCACACACACGCACACACACACACACACACACACACACACACACACATATATATATATATATATGCCTTTGAAAGCCGTGTTTGTATCAATTCAACATAGTTACTTGAATTATTCTAAAAGCTCGGGTGCTTTATTTTATTTTCTAATCTCATAAATCGTTTTAAACGCCTACATATGAAGAGATTTGTTGTTAAAATGACTGATGCAATGTTTAGAAATTCTGGCCTTTGAACTAAGGATTTAATTTTTTTTTCAACTTTATGGATCTAGATGAAATAACATGACAATGTCCGTGAACTTTCAATAGTGCAGGCTGTGGTCGGCAGTACCGTTGCTCACATGTGCCGACAAAAATTAGTCATCGCTGAAAACTCGACATGTGGAACGCTGAGAGAAAGCAGGCGTTCATCTGAAGTGTTTTTGCCCGTGTTGACGTTTGTCTGTGTCAAAGGGTTGTGCTGACCCTTTGCTTAATGGGAAGGCGTTTTTTAAATTCCTATCGACATACATGTAGGAACGTTTCGTGTTTTGTCATCAGTGATGGTACTTTAATACTGAAACCTCTTACTGATTTTTTTTTTTATTTATTCATTTGTTTATTTTACGACTGTGCCCTCCCATCCACAAGGTGAATTCAGCTTCTTATGGCTAGCGACGATTCTGGCACACAAAGCCAGCTCAAAGTTACACTGTGCGCATGAGCAGAATATGGTCATTGTACAACCAGCCACGTTGGGTTTCAAATTCATTGAGAGAAGCATCGCAGTGATGTATTGATTATGCGTGTAACTTATAAATGATGCAAGCAAATCATTATTTCTTCACGCTGCTTATAATGTACATGGTAATCTTGATGCGAAAACCCATCCACCCCTAGGCAAAAACACAAGGTAAAAGGACATTACAAAAGATGTCTTACCAATGTGCCCTGTTTGGGTTCTGGGCACGAGTCCAGGTCTTTACACAGGCAACTATACCCATCAAGACTTTTTGTGACCCTGCATCACAAAACCAACAAGCAGTCGCCAGATATAAATGTTAAGTTGAGGGCAGATTCTTAAAAAGCACACTCTAAGCTTTAAAATGATGTATAACCCAATGCAAATGGACTCCCCTAACCTATCTACAATGTAAATACTAGAGAGTGGAAAGTGTGAACTGAGAAAAGAGGCTCTGAAGTACAGGGTCTATTCAAGCGCCCAATCTCTTACCAAGCCGTGCCAGCTGTGCGATGAAAGGGACAAAACACAAGAAGTAAACCACTTGAGCAACAACAATCAGGGAACTAGATTCGAAAATTTGTCAAGACTGACAAATTAGGTGATCCGATATATAAATGATTTCTAAGATTCTCATCGAAGAAAAGGGAATCAAACCCGTCATGCCTACAGATTTAAAATGGTAAGGGAATACGTATTATCATGGTAACAAAGAGACAAAATGAGCCTCATTTTGTCATACAACATGCCGTCTTAGGAAAATGTCATTATCTTGTGAAATTATCTTGACATAAGGTCAATATCTGTGCAATGTATGGGGACAATATACAATGAGTTTAAGAAGATACAAGACGAAATTTGTTTGATCCTTGACCCTACTTCAGACAGCTAAGATGGCGTCTGATAGAAAGTTGTTATTTCACGAAACAATCCGTATGCCATGGGCTAAATGTGTGCAAAATATGGGAGTGATAGAGAATGCAATTACCAAGATACAGGACAAAGCAGTCTGGCCCTTGAACCTTTATACCTCGCACAGCCAAGATTGCATCTTGGGGTGTTTTTATGCTCAACGAAGGCAGAATCAGCGTTTTGAAACGCTGATACAAAACGCTGATTCAAAACGCCATTCACGGGAGCACTATTTATGATACCATATTACACTAACAAGAATACAGAATGAAGTATATTTTACTTCAATTCATCTACCAATGGTGGTGTCGGAGGAAGTAGGTGTTATTTTATGAAATGATTTTCGTGACATGAACTAAACATGTGCAAAATATGGGTTGATAGGACTTGCTGTTCTTGATCTATTGCACAAAAAGTGGAAAAAAAAGAAATAAAAATAAAAGAATAGATAAGGTATAGTATAGAAATTTGCAGAAGAAAAAATAAAAGGATAAGAAAAAAAATAAAGTTAGCAAGGGAGAATAAGACTTACTAAAAGAAATAGAAAACATTTAAGGGTTTAAAAAAAAACAAAAGAATTGGCTGGAGCGAGCCTCGAACACATAACTTTTAGTTTAAAAGCCCGATACGCTATCCACTGACCTATTTCATCCCCATAGGCTCTGTGTATTAAGCAAAATAGTGCTACATAGAAGCCAAATGCCATTTTCAACCGAAAAAAAAAACCGAGGGCCTATTACGATAGCCCAAAGTCTCAGCTCCAGCATATCAAAATCTGGAAGAAATTCACAAAAGAGTAAGTGAGCTATTGCTCGATAAAGACAGTCATGTCAATTTTCATATCCATAAAAAATGCCCTGCTATAGATATAGCACGCAAACTGATCAAATTTGACAAGGTTACTTCAATTAATTTTCCGATGTGATGACGTCATCCGATCAAAATTTTAAGATTATAATATAATCGATATATTATATCGAAAAGGTCATTCAACAAGCTACAACATACTGAAATCTGGGTGAAAATCGGCTAAGGATAAGTGGGATACTCTCGAGTGAACTTGAGCTTTGATGATGTCATTTTGAAAATTTACTTCATAAAATTCATTGAGGAATTTGATATCTTTTAATCATTTTGCGAGCATCAGGCCCTCATGAAATCATATCAACAGCTCACCAGCTTTCAGAATATGTAATAAAAAATGGGAGTCACTGTCCATCCTGACGAGTGAAATCGGATTAAAAATTAGCTACTTTTGGCATTTTTGCATTGTATATCGCCATTGACGCCCGCGCGAAATTTTAGCTTTGACGGGCCTTGACTTCGACGTCATATTGTGTCGGATTGACTTGAAACTTGGTAGAATTATTTCTTGATATCTTAGAAATCTGATCCATGTGGAAAAATGGGAAATTTCCATTGCATACGAGCTGCGTGTGCGTATATGTGCGCGCGCGTATACGTCTGTCGGTCTTTTTTTATGAAATGCTGCAAATAACCTGAAACGTGTGCAAAACAATTTTGAGCTCGATTGGAGTATGTTAGATTCTCTACGCCCGCGTATGAAGAAAAGCGTTCGTTTCTATGAACATGACCAATTTTCATGAGATGAATAGATAGAACGTGACTTAATGAGATATAAATGTAAACATGATTTCAGATAATGACGTCATAATGATGTCACGGCTGACTTATCACATTGATATAATCCATTATTAGATCTGTCATTATAGGTATGTGACCCTGCACCACAAAACAAACAAAAAGTCGCCAGATATGAATTTTTAGTTAAGACCATATTCTGAAAGAGCAGACTTTAAGCTTTAAAATAATGTAAAACTCAAATCAAATGGACTCTCCTAACCTATCTAAATATTGGAAAGAAAGCACAAACTCAGAAAAAGTGTGAACTGAGAAAAGAAGCTCTGAAGTACAGTGTCTATTCAAACGCTTAATCTTTACCAAACCATGCTGTTTGTGCGATGAACGGGACAAAAAACAGGAAGTAAACCACCCGAGTAACAACAATGAAGGGATTATTAGATTAAACTGAAATTAAACATGCCTCATTAACACATTCTGTCCATAATTAATGCTAACTTTCAAAGCAGTGGCAATATCCTTTCAAAAGTTATTAGAGTTAAAAGTAAAGAGTGTGTACAAGGTTTTTCAGAAATGAAAAAGGGACTCTAAAGACACACCTAATCACACTATTTGTGACCCTGCACCACAAAACAAACAAAAAGTCGCCAAGCATGAATTTTTAGTTCAGACCATATTCTGAAAGAGCAGACTTTAAGCTTTATAATGATGTATAACTCAAATCAGATGGACTCTCCTAACCTATCTGAATATTGGAAAGAAAGTACAAACTCAGGAAAAGTGTGAACTGAGAAAAGAGGCTCTGAAGTACAGTGTCTATTCTTAATCTTTACCAAGCTGTGCAGGCTGTGCGATGAATGGGACAAAAAAAAAACCAGGAACTAAACCACCAGAATAACAACAATGAAGGGATTATCAGATTAGACTGAAATTAAGCATGCCTCATTAACACATTCTCTCCATATTGAATGTCAACTTTCAAAGCAGTAGCATTATCCTTTCAAAAGTTATTAGAGTTGAAAGTGAAAAGTGTGTACAAGGTTTTTCAGAAATAAAAACGGGACTCTAAACACACACCTAATCACACTATTCTACCAAAAATTTTCGAGATAAACTGCTAAAAAAACACACTTTCCTGCCCGTTTTATGTTTCCAAAATTTAGCCTAATGTCAAAGAAGACTTGCTCTTTCAGAAGATATGAAAAAGTCAAGATCGGCTAGGTTGACCAATTTCACTTATTTTCATTCCTCACGCAAAATCAGTGTGTGCGACTTTTTGCTCGTTTTGTGATGCACGGTCACATTAAAAAAAAAAAGATGTTTGAAATAAATTGCTAAAAAAACCGTACTTTCCCGCCCGTTTTATGACCCCAAATTTTAGCATAATGTAAATAGAGACTTGCTCTTTCAGAAAGTATGAAAAAGTCAAGATCGGCTGGGTTGACCCATTTCACTTATTTGCAGTTCTCACGCAAAATTAGTGTGTGCGACTTTTTGTTCGTTTTGCGATGCACGGTCTGTGGAGCCGGGAAATGTGCCAACGCCGGGAATTGTGCAAACGTCTCGCGGGGAAATGTGCAAACGCCGGGAAATGTGCAAACGTCTTGCCAGGAAATGTGCAAACGCCGGGAAATGTGCTAACGTCTCGCCGGGAAATGTGCAAATTTCATCAACGGGAAATGTGCAAACATGACGCCGGGAAATGTGCAAAAGTTCAATTTTGCCGGGAAATGTGCACAACGTCGCCGGGAAATGTGCAAATCATTTAATCTAGCGATATTCTGTATAAAGACATATCAAAACTGCCCATGAACTTCCACCATTTAGATTTTCTTAATGAAATCCTTGACAGATTTTCAACAAAATTGGCAGGTAGCACGATTATGGCAATGGAATTTCAATTTGTTATATAGTAGCCCCCCCCCCCCCCCCCCCCCGAAAAAGGGGAGGGGGCCTCAAAGCCCCAGAACTACGGTATTATCGAAATTCTTCTTGTATTATATAGCCAAATAAGAACGAGCTAGGTTGGTTCTTTAAAGATATTGATGACAGGAGTTCACGTTTAATGGTAGATCCAGGGATGCAGGGCACGGGGCCATAAGTGGGGAGGAGTCTTCAAATTGAAGCCTCAGAGTCCCTAAACTAGTGCTATGAAGACATTAATGACTGAAATTGCATGTTTGATTATGACGAATACAGGGGTGCAGTGTCCGGATCGCCGCGGGGGGGGGGGGGGGGGGTGAGGGGAGGAGAGGGATTTTCTATACATTTTCAGTATCTTCTTTAAAAGTCTAGGACAGATTTTCACTAAACTTGTCAGATAGCCTCATTACGGTGATATGATCTTTATGAATTGAAATTAGCCCCCAATCCTCCCCCCCCCCCTCCACCCCCGGCCGAAAAAAAAAAAAAGGGGGGGGGGGAGTCCCTAAACTCTGGATTTAAAAAAATATATATTTTTCTGTCGAACAAAAAAAAAAAGAAAAGATAGAGCTAAGCTAATGCCTTGAAGACATTAAGGACTGAAAATTCATGTTTGATTATGGCGGATCCAGGGGTGCCCTGATTGGGGGGGGGGGGGAAGGTGGGTGGGGAGGGGAAGTGATGGAGAGGAGGGGGATTGTCCACTTTTACTGCATCTTCTTGATAAATCTCAAGAAGGATTTTCACCAAACTTGCCAGATATACCATCTTTACGGTGATATAGTCTTATATGGTAAAATGAGCCCCACCCCCTCCCACCACCAAGGGGCGGGGGGGGGGGGGGGAGGAGTTGAAGTTTCAGGTCCCTAAACTCTGGAATTTGGAATCTTCTTCTGTTGAACCGAAGAATACGGAACTATGTTATATGAAGACACTATAGTTACTAAAATTTCAGGTTTGATTATGACGGGTCCAGGAGTGCCCTGATAAGGGGTGTGAGGGGGAGGAGGGGGATTTTCCACCTGTTCTGCATAGTCTTGTAAAATCTATGACGGATTTTCACCAAACTTGGCAGATAGTATATTTCTGGTGATTCGATCTTAATCTGTTAAATTGAATCCCCCCCACCCCCGCCGACGGGGGGGGGGGGGGGGGTTGAACCCGCAGAGTCCCTCTTCTCTTGATTTATTTTTTACTTCTGTCGAACCGAAAAAGTTAGTGCTGTAAAGACATTAATGACCGAAATCTCATGTTTGATTATGGCGGGTCTAGGGGTGCTCTGATCGGGGGTATAGGTGAGGGGGAGGGGGAGGGGGAGGGGGAGGGGGAGGGGGTGCTGTTCGTTATTCCGAAGGTTCGCTATTACGAAGGTTCGTTATTCCGAAGGGTCGTTAATCCGAAACACGCAAAGTCCCTGTACCTAGAGGTTCGTTAATCCGAAAATTTGTGGCGTTATTCCGAAGGTTCGTTATTCCGAAGACTGGTTAATCCGTAAATGAAATTCGGAACAATGAACCCTCGGAATAACGAATCTTATGAATAAAGAGCCTTCGGAATAACAAACCTTCGGAATAACGAGCTGTAACCAGGGGGAGGAGGGGGGATTTTCAAAATTTTCTCCATCTTCTTGAAAAATCTATGATGAATTTTCACTAAACTTGGCAGATAGCATCTTTATGGTGATAGTACTGTAAATACAGTTAATGCATGATGTAGGTTCAAGTTTACTATGACAGATGAAGGGATGCCCAAAAAGGGGAGGGGGTAGGAAGGAGGCTTAATTTTCACATTTTTTGTCTTTTTCCTGAAAACGAAAGACGCATCCATCGGATAATTAAATTATTTATCAACTTAAAAAAAAAAAAAAACTATACAAAAATGATGGAGCTAATAGAGTGCTGGTGCCTGTTATGGTTAGTTAATTCATGAATTAATGTTAAGTGCGGCGGAGGCGGATTTGTCACATATTCAGCTTCTTCTTAAAACCCTTATATAATAGATATTTGCCAAACTTGAAACGTAGCGTAGCGTATTTATCTGGTGATATGACCTCAATTTGTCTAAATGAGCACTGCCCCAACCCCTAAGGTGGGAGGAGATGGAGCCCCCCCCCCCCCCCACCCCATCTCCGCCCCTTGAACTTGAAAGGGACCAAGACGAGGGGGGTGGGGTCGTTCGGGTGGAATTCAGAATTTTATTGGAAACCCTATACTATGAAAAAACGGAATACATACTTTTTAAAGAATAGAACACAATTTTATAACATTTTCAGAAGGTAGATTCTATACTTTGATGAAATTTCACGTCTGCTTACTAAATGACGCGGGGGCTACCATGGTCTTATCCCTATCTTTGAATGTTTCTGTGACAGATATATGGCGCCATACAAATGCTGTGGATCATCATCATCATCATCTTTGGGGAAGGGAAACAACTTGGATTTGTTGTCCCTTCGAACAAAGTGGGATTCTATTACCCTAGAGATGCTACCTCCCACGTTCGGTGAAAATCCGTCAAAGATTTCTCAAGAGGATGCAGAATATGTGAAAATCCCCCCTCCTCCCCTCACCCCCCCCCCCCACCCCCGATAAGGACACCCCTCGATCCGCCACAATCAAACGTGAAATAAAAATTCATGCATTAATGTCTTCATAGCACTAACTAAGCTCTCTTTTCCGGTTTGACAGAATAAGATGAAAATTGAGTTTAGGGACTCCGAGGCTTCAACCCCCCCCCCCTTAAGCGGTGTGTGAGTGTGTGTGTATGTGTGTGTGTGTGTGGGAGGGGGGCTCATTTTTACAAATTAAGTGCATATCACCGTAAAGAGGCAATCTGCCAATTTTGGTGAAAATCCGTCGTAGATTTTTCAAGAAGATGCTGAAAATGTGGAAAATTCCTCTCCTTGCCCTCACCCCCCTCGATCTGGAGACCCCTTGATCCGCGCCATAACCAAACATGAAATTTCATTCATTAACGCTGTGTCTTCATAGCACTAACTTAGCTCTATCTTTATCGGTTTGACAGAAGAAGATTTAAAAAATTCCAGAGTTTAGGGACGCTGAAGCTTCAACTCCCCGCAGCCCAACCCCCCCCCCCCCCCCCCCTTCGGCGGTGGGGGAAGGGGGGGGGGGGCTCATTTGAACAAATTAACATCATAATTATTACCATTATCTTGCTATCTGTCAAGTTTGGTGAAAATCCCTCATAGATATTTCAAGAAGATGCTAAAAATGTGGAATATCCCCTTCCATCCATCACCCCTCCCCCCCCCCCGATCTGAGCACCCCTTGATCCGCCATAGTCAAACATGAAATTTCATTCATTAATCACGTCAATGTCTTCATAACACTAACTTAGCTCTATCTATTTCGGTTTGACAGAAGAAGATTTAAAAAAAAAAATCCAGATTTTGGGGATGTTAAAAGTGAAGCTTAACCCCCCCCCCCCCCTCATTCGGCGATGGGGGGGGGGCGCATTTTAACAAATCAAGATTATATTAACATAAATATGACTGTATCTCACAAGTTGGGTGAAAATCCGTCCTAGATTTTTCGAGAATGTGCTGAAAATGTGGAAAATCCCCCTCCTCCCCCTCACCCCCGATCAGGGCACCCCTGGGTCCGCCATGAAACATGAAATTTTAGTCATTAATGTCTTCATAGCATTAACTTAGCTCTTTCTTTTTCGGCTTACTTCGTTTCATCGGGTGATCGTTGTTGTTGTTGTTTTTGTATTTGAGGCGCGTCATTCAAATATGAATATTTACGCCTTTATCTTTATAATATAATTATTTTACATATAATAAATCAATAAAAATTATAACTTTTTACTATCATTTTTATGCGCGCTATGTGTCTGCAGTTATACGGTTGGGACAAATAAGATCGCGTTCGGGTCGGGTGGTCGCGATACACGACCTTTCGTAAATTATATGCCCTAATCTACGAAGGGTCGGGTGGAGCATTTGAGAATTAGACCCCTATTTTTTACGAAGTATCGGGTACAGCTTACCCGAATCTTAGAGAAAAAGCCAGTGCAAATTTACGAACGATCGCGTGTTTTATCTCCGAATACGCGATTGTATTCTTACGTTTTTACTCTGAAAAAAATTATCACGAGCGTTTGTATACAAGGCTAGCAGCACATAATGCTCGCCGTGCATAACTATGGCAAAGCGGTACGCTCGCGTGCGATAGAGTGTGATAATGCAGGTTTCAATGGACGGTCATTCATATTGTACAGTATTATGTGCGGCGAAAGTTTTAATCGTCTCGACTAGTGGATTACAACGATCAGCAGCTGGTCCTTCCTGTTCTATCTGAAAGTCTTGACAACATTGTTATCGGCATTATCGTGGTTTCTGTCTCCACTCATTTCTTCACTGCTGGTGACAGCTAGCTCATACCACCTCCATGGACTTTATCGGGCTGAATCGTGATATCGGTCCCCTCTAGCACAGGTGCGAGTGTCTACCATGTGCAAAGTCTATGGAGGTTGATTAGCAGTCATCGGCTGCACTATGACGAAATACAAATTATATACGTGTAACTGAATGGCGGTGAATGGAGTGGGGACCTATTTCTTTGAGGATAAACGTCCTTTATTGTAGGGCCTACAAAACCACATAGTATCATTTATGGAGACATTCTTTCAGATCACTGCGAATACTTGTGTTGTTTGGCTGAAAAGATGGAATTCTTTTCAGATACGATCAGAATCTAGTTACCGGTGTCCCGATCGAGCCACCCCCCCCCCCCCCCCCCCCAAAAAAAAAAAAAAAAAAAAAAATCAAAAAAATCAAAAAAAAAATCGGATGTTTGCCTTTTACTTTTGGAAATGGACAGCGGTAACAATCGGCTCCGTAAGATGCCAAAATAAATATCAGATGCATGCTTTTATTTTGGAAATGAATAACGGTAATATTCAGCTTCGTAGGGTGCTGAAATTAACGTCAGATATTTGATTTTTTGCTTGAAAGTGAATAAGGACAACATTCGGCTCCGGAAGATGCTGAAATGAATGTCGAATGTTTGCTTTGACGTTTTATTCGGAATAGCAGTAACATTCTTCTCCATACAATGCTAAAATAAATGTCGGATATTTGCTATTACATTTCGAAATAACAGTAACATTCAGCGGCGTTTGATGGTAAAATAAAAGTCTGATGTCTGCCTTGACGTTCAAAAATGAAAAACAGTAACATTCGGTTTCGTGCGATGCTAAAATAATCGTCAGATGATTCAATTCACTTTCGGAAGTAGACAGCAATAACATTCGGCTCCGTACGATAATAAAACAAATGTTGGATGTTTGCTCTTAAATCTGGAAATTACGGTAATGTTCTGCTCCGGACGATGCTAAAATAAATAACAAAATGTTGCTTTTACATTTGGAAATAATCAATGATATCAATCGACTCAGATGCTAAAATAAAAATTGGATAGGCCCTATTTGTTTTCACGTTCGGGAATGAATGAGGATAACATTCAGCTCCGTATGATGCTAAAATGAAATTTCAGTTATTTGCTTTTACATTTGAAATGATTAACTGTACAGCATTCGGCTGCCGTAAGGTGTTAAAATACTAGTAAATGTTGGATGATTGCTTTTACAAGCAGAAATGAATAACGGTAACTTTCGGCTCTTTACAATGGCAAAACAAAATGTCGAATGTTTACCAATATCTGCAATGCTCCCACTTTATCATTTCAAATGTAAGTTTTGACCACTTAATATAGGCATCAACTTTAATAATAATCTATAAGCCCATTTGCTCAATCTTAGAACTCAGAATAAAGGTAATATGATTGAATTTTTTAATTCATTTATTTCAGATATGCCATGGGTACCTCTATCACTTCAGTAATACTTAATATTTCTTTTTCTATATGTTTAGTAGGACCGATTTAGTTTTTCTTGATTTTTTTTTTTTCGGTCCACCAGATTTTACTTTCGAGCCACCAAAAAATACAAATTCAATCGATCGGGCCGCCAAAGATAAAAGTTAGTGTGGAGTCCTGCATATGCTATAATTGCATGTTAGTATGAGTTAGTTTCATTCGTATTCTGTGATATATCTGTGGTGTATACCTGTGATGTATTTAATGTTTATTTTGCTGTGATATCCGATGTACAGAGAATTTCCAGAGTGAACAATAATCAATCAATCAATCAAGCAATCAAGCAATCAAATTAACAAGAATGGAGTTAGCGCGCGTTTTGCAATAAAACTCTTAATTATTTTAACGCTTTAGATTTGCTGTTTTGATCGCAAGTTTAAATATTCATATTCTCCATCCTGTAATGCTATTGTTTTATTAAGAAATAGAATTATGTTTCTGAGGATATTTTATACTCTTTTATTTGTTATTGCCATTTTTGTGCTATTTTGTGGCCTGTTTAATGTCTTTTGCTTTGATTTATTCACTGGTTTCGCCGTCCCTGATTCACCCGATACTTCGTCACTTGAATGACACTTTTCTTTAACGTATAGTCGCGTTAAACGATCAGCCTTATGTCAGGGATCATTCTGTATTAAATTGTGATTATTTTTCCCCTCCTTACCTGACCCTTCGTATATTAGGGCACCTAATCTACGAAATGTCGGGTAACGCGACCACCCGACGCGAACGCGAACACCCGAAGGAACGAAGTAAGCCCTCAAACCTCACCTCTTCATTTAAATATTCATACGAATCTTCACACAACACAGAAGGCAAGTATGCAGGTAAATATGCATGTATGCACATGCTATAACAAGACAATATTTGTTTGGTTTTAAAAGATAGGTAAACAAGCTTTACGCGGGCAAAACTCCAAAATAAATAATCGGAGTAACTACATGAAAGATTACATGAACTATTCACTTTACTTACCTGTGAACGTGTACTCAAGTAGATAAGGAAATCACTCACTCACGGGGATTTCGGAACTGAACTCAACAACGACAGACTGATGTGTGCAATAATGGTGCAAACCAAATATCAAGTAATTTGACATTCCGAGTACATTATTACAAACTTACTGAAGTGTGCCAGTGTGAACTTTGGATCTGACATTGTGTACTTAAAGGAATGATATAGTATTTATTTGAGATGAGGCTTCAGGTTTCCAACCTTTCTTGTCTGCTGCATTTGACAATAAATCGTATCACACCAATACCCCTCCCCCACCACCCACCCAATTTTGGTAGAAGCAGTTTCAAAGCAAAATCTTCTCTCGAACAGTAATCGGAAGACGTTGTCACCATGATGATAAATTAATACCGTTCTTCCACCCTGAATTGAGACGACTAAGAGTCTTTTGACTTCCTCTGTGGGCCCTTGTCACAGAACCTCTGTTTGTCCGCCATGTTGTAAAACAAGAAATTTTCGCGTTCATGAAACTTTCTCCAATGTCGCGAGAAACTAAGATTCGCGAAATCAAAATGCATTGGAAAGTTTTTTTGCCTGCATGACAATTTACTAAACTGCAGTGGCAATTCGTGAAAATGTCATGCCGCGAATATTTCTGGTTTATTTGTTTATTTATTTATTCTGTCTTTTTTTCAACAGGGTAGCCCCATCAGTAGGCAGGTACTGTTCTTACTGGGGGCCCTGCACAAACAAACATTACACTTGACAAAACAGTGACATATACATCAAATACAACACACTGTATGTGGACAAGTACAATTCTTCCACCGATTCCCCTACATACAGTCACACAATAACTATACACTGACACTTACACGCTTACTAGTCAAACAAGCAATAATAACATGGTGGGCCTACGTATCTATCATAACCAAACAATTAACCATAATTCATCAAAAATTAAAACTGTCACTGAAAGTGATAAATACCCCCAGTTTTCCAGTAGCCTCCCGTCTACCCATATAATATCAAATCTTGCCAGCCTATATGTTAGTTCATTATAGTGCTACACATTATGCCAGATGCGATTTCCAGTCGCACTAAATTATTTATGTGCGAATGCTTCCTTGATCCCTACTTTTTTTTCTTTAGTTGGGAGAAGAAAATAAAATAAGAGAGAAAATAAAATCGCTTCGTGGGAAACCTTAAAGGCCCTGTTTACCTTTGGAAGCGGTGATTTTAAAAGAATCAAGATATCACATTTGAGGCATTATGTGTTGGTTTGTGAGTATCAAAAAAAAAAAATATACAATACAAATGTTCGCAATAAAGCCTAGATTACAAGGAGATATCAGTATTTTTCTCAATAGACCATAACTGTAGACGAGTTAGTCTGGAAATATTTTTCACATTCTGTGTATTTGACATACTTTGTTAAGTATATATACTTCGATTGTATGGATTCAAATTTTTACAGTGGTTATTTCTATCTCTAACTGACATTTTAGAACAAAAGAACTAATGCTGGGTTTTTGTTTCATCTGCTAATGGTAAAGTATGCCTTTAAGGATAACAATAGGGAGGGGCGATACCACTGTATTCCACAACGGATGTCCAAAGTCGAGGTGTGTGGGAAGTACAAAGACTTCCCCTCCAAACGCAGACAAACACATATTTTCTATTCTCTTCTTCATGCCATGTTGATGTCTGAAAAGCACTTAATTCTTTTTCATCCGTCAGGCGTGCATTCGGTATTTGCTATAGCAGTCTTGTGCACTGTTCTTCCCTCGTTCGACCTATGTTGTCACTGCCACTGACTTTTGATATTGATATCATGAAATGCAAAGTGGAAGAAACTAAACGACCATCATTATAACTGCATGCATTCCTTGAAGCTATTTGGGCTTTGCTCAGTAAGATGCCAACAGTGTAAAATCGCTGATAAAGCCTGATACATAATTTCTTTTTATTCTCTGATTCGTTCGCTTGTTCGTTTTTGTTGTTGTTTGTGTTTTGGTGTTTTTTTTATTTTGGTTTCTTTGCTTGAAGTCCAATTCAACGAAGTCCAACTCCGAAACCGCGGGATATGTCCTTTGCATCCCATGTGATACACATACACGCATAATGTAACACCACACACGCACATACACACACACACACGTAGACACACATAGTCAAAGCCTCGTGGTATAGTGGCGCTCCCCGGAAAGCAGTAGATGACAGGTTTGAGTCCCACTGGTTCCTTTTTTTTTTCCGACAGGTTTGTTAATTCTAAATACAGATCACCAGGTGCGATCTTCACTGATCTTAACGAATTTAATTTGTAGAGGGAGACAAACTGAAGAAACTCACACCTCAACATTTACCCCTCTGAATAATAATCATTCATTTTTTGTATTTCATTTCCGGCCAAAGCATATAATATGACATTGCATATACACAAAGTCAGTACAAAGTAACTTTTACATGTCCAAATGAAATTTAAATACACGTCATTTGTTTACATGAAACAAAAAACATATCTTGGTAGAAGAAGTACAAGGACAAAATGTGACTGAATCATAACAGAGAAAAGGTCGGAAATGAAGGGGACTGCTAAAAAGCCAAGCTTGTAGAATGCAGTCCCCTCGGAGTCGCAATATAATAGTACATGTAATACACGAGACATTTTAACATAATCCACGGGAACCAGAACACAAAACGAGTACGCACTCAAACGCACACACATACAGTAACAAAGCAGCTCTCTTACATACACGTGGAAAGGATAAAAAGAAGATAGAAAGGGACAGGAAGACAGAGGGAAGGACAAAAGAGGAGAGTATTGGGGGTCGATGCCAGGACACATGTGAGACCTAGGTCTTACTGAGAAGTTGTCTTCATATGAATGATATAACATAATGGTTATGAAATAAAGTAAACAAAATAAAGGCGTTAGCAGCAAGAGAAATCAGTTAGGAGCTTTCAAAATGGAAATCCCCAGTAATATAAGCATTAATAAGCATTTTCTTTAATTTCAAAGTAAGAGTGTTGAAACTTAGAGATTCTTTTATACTGCTGTCAAGGGAATTCCAGAGTTTAGGTCCAGCGAAGCCTTCTTTAATGCCTTGTCCGAATAACAAAGTCGGAAATTCCGAGCTTGGGTATTTGTTCTATGTTCATCATGTCACTACCGGCAACCAAGGACAGCCTGATTGTAGTGTCGCTGCCCGGAAAGCAAAAAGATGACAGGTTCGAGTCCCACTGATTCTTTTTTCCCCGACATTTTTGTTAATTAACAGATCAGCAGTTTCGGTTTCGATCTTAACAAATTTAGTTTGTAGACGGAGACAAATTGAAAATACTCACACCTGAGATTTTGCATTATCAAAAAGATAAATAAATAAAAAATCATCATCAAGAAAAACTTGGAAACCTGAAGCTCGATCTCAACCGAAACTGTACCATCCCTATAAGATGTATGCCAGAATTGTTAAAGATATCTTTGTTAAATAATTGTCACGTCAGCAAATACCATGCCACAATTATTCTTGACAAGCATTGATATCATACAAACAGAATCTCAAAAAATACATAAAAGCTGTATGCTATGTTTACTGTCTTATAAATAGAACATACGTCATTTCTCGAGAGCTCGAGATTAAACAGAAGCCGAAATTGTTCTCACATCAATGTCAGATTCCTGAGATCCTTTCATGCATGTAATGCGTGTCCCTCTACTACCAAAGGAACGCTATGTGAAAACAGAAAAATAAAAGACTGCCGTGATTAAAACACTTTAATTTACTACGTATTTGTCATGTTTGTTTGTTTTTTATATATTTTTCTACCATAAATTCAAGCCTAACCACATAAGTGGTAACTTTTTCAAGTTTCCCGAAATCATGCAGTGCTGATACTACAGTGAAAATTTCACCAAAAAAAAAACCAACAACTAATATTAATAAATAAGAAAATCGAAAATAATAGTTGCACAATGTATGAGAATTTATAATCATTGCTGCTGGATTGACAAAAAAAAAAAATGTCTCGTCACGGCAGATTTTGTGACACGGAGAGGTTACCTAAAAGCCAAAGCTAATAATCGATAATTAAATAATTTCCTCACATAAAGGAGTAGGCTCTTGACACAATAATCCGAGGTCATTTTTAGCGACACAGTAAGAACAAACAATAATGTCCAGTCAATTTCACTCTGTACAGAACAACATTTTTTGCATTTTTATTTCTTCTCATGGAGTGTTGTCTTCAAAAACATTGAATAGAATTACATTCATTATAAAAATCAAATGTATAGGTATAAAAACAAATTATTTTAGAATTTACACAAGCATCTCCTTCTTACTAACTTGAAATGAAAAAAATCGAAACAGAGGAATGACCTACGGTACATTATGTTCGTACATGATGATAATAAAGATAAGAAATCATTTCTCACATCAGTAGTGAGAAAGTGGTATGCATCGTTGTCTTCATCCACTCTGGTATTTCAGGGACCACTGAACTCTAGGCGGGAACTTAACTGAAATCTAAACTTAAAAAGAATCCATGATTTTTTTCCCAAAATACTTGCAGCCGCATAAAAAGGGGGCGTTAAAGGAGAAGGCTAGTAACCGATCAGTGGGAATCAGTGGGAATGCTGAGGGAGGATTGTTCCAATCCTTGTGGGATTCATTTAAGAGTATATTATATATCTACTGTTGTGTGAAAATTATTTGCTTCAGAACGGTCTCATATTCAAGTAATGTGTAGATTAATGCCCCGTCACTGAGCAGGCACGCTAACCTGGAAACATTAAACTGCACATTACTTGAATATGAGACCATTCTTAAGCAAATAATTTTCACACATTATATAATGTACTCTTAAACGAATCCCACAAGGATTGGAACAATCATCCTCCAGCATTCCCACTGATTCCCACTGATTAGTTACTAAAAGTCCCATTTAAGTTCACTGAACTTTGGCAAGCACAAATATTATGTGCGCTAAGATGAGGCCGCCACTTCAACACTAATCTGTATTTCCTACATGCAATCAGGTAGCTGGTAAAGCTTACGAATCACCTCAGAACAGCAAAGCTGTATGGCTCTTTGTTAAGGCTTTTGAGTGTGATGTGATTACAGTGGACTATAATACACGAACTGCTGACATCAAGATTATGTCTGCATGAGACAGAAGCTTAACTTTGACTATACTTATCTGCCCAGGTACAATTCTGTAATCGGCACAATGCTGTAATGCCCTACACAACATTTTCATCAACATTCAGCTCTTTCCTCCAGTCTTTACCCTATTGTAAGTATACCAAGCCCATTCAGGCATACAATGTGTCAAACTACTAACAAAACGGCTATAAATAATAGAGATTCCTGATGGCGAGATAATTTCAAAGACAATGAATCTCAAATCCACGTTTGCCTTGGATAATTTTTTTAACGCCCAGGACAGACTTCACTGATTTAGAATACAAATTCTGTTTCATGACAAACACAAATATTGTAATATTTTTAGGCAGAACAGAATTTTCATATCCATCATAACCAGACATAAGGAACCTACCGACAACAGGACAGAGCACAAGAATTCCTCTTACAGCATGGACCAACATACAAATTGCCTACGTTATGTTTCCTACCTGGTTGGTCTTACTTTTGGCAAATCTTGATCTTCTGTTGGAAAACATTGGTTATGAAAGTTCGTGTGAATCCCCCTCCCCCCCCCCCCCGGCAAATTAATAATGATAATAATCATAATCATAATCATATTAAACATCACAAGCAGTATGCATGGCCCTGCACAGGTCCATATATGTGCAGTGTTCACATTGGTTTTAGCTTGAAAATACCCTTTTATGGAAATTTTACACTTCAAACATTTTGTATTCTTGCGGAGTAACATATAAAATTATATCTTTTACACACTGACATGTTCAGAAAAGAGCGCTTATGTTAATATGTTTCAATAACAGTGCATTTATAAGTCCAATGGGTGCTCTTATACTCGGCATAAACATCAATTTCAAACAGCCTTACATTCACTCATTCTTTCATTTATTCATCCATTTTTCCATTCATTCATTCATTTATTCATTTTCAAGTAGCATACATAATACATGCGACATTCGACGACATCATGATCATTATACTGCATAATTTTGATGACTTATTAAGTGAAGTTATTTATGAGAAGGTCAAATACTCAGCAAACTATTCTTACAACGAATCAATAACGAAATAAGAATTCAACGAAAGAAATACCCGTATGAGGTTGCTCTGAAACATTGAGGCTTCCTCAAAACTGGGTTAAAGGACAAGTTTATCTTCGTAGACATATGAATTGAGTAAATGCAGCAATATTAATAAAACACATCAGCAAGAGTTTGAGGAAAATCAGACAATCCGTTACGAAAGTTAAGCATTTTTTATGCTTTTGCTTAGTCACTGCTGGATAAGAAGACTACTACAGCTTGTGATGTCAAATGTGTACAACTATATAAAGAAAATGTAAAGAAAATTCAAGATATTTTCACTTTTCTTGCATAATAAAAGAGCACTTGACTTCCCTCTATCAGAGGCAAGGGTGAATAACACGTCAGTCACGACTCGAGGAAATGTGCACTTATTTCAAAAAGTGAATTTTTGTGAAATTCTCTTCGTAATATCCAGTATGCGTTTATCCTTGTACTCATACATCATGCACTGCAGTAGTCTTCTCATCCAGCAGTGACTACGCAGAAACTTAAAATTGATAACTTTTGAACGGATTGTCTGATTTCCCCAAACTTTCACTGACGCGTTCTACTAATATTACTGCATTCAATCAATTCACATGTGTATTGCAATGAACGTGGACTTGTCCTTGAAGTCTAAAAACCCAATGATCCATAGACGGACTTAGTCAATTATAAAACAAACTGCTCAATTATAACAAACCATGCTGTCAAGCTCTTGCACAATGCGACTGCTAACTAGCCTGTAGTTGCACTGTATAGTAAAACAAGGATAGTTCAACAATTCAACCAGGAAGCTATACCATAGATTTCAGTCTCCCTGATCAATGGGATCAAGACAACCCGTTCACATTTCACTGCCCACGCCCTCCCGGATAGCAATACCAAGAGATAGATTAATAGAGATAGATGAACAAAGTTCATTTATGCACATACCCTTATGCTATATTTATGGTGCGTTTTACTTTTAAAAAATGGATACATTGCATGACAGACAGCCATTCTTAATGCAGGATATTATATGACCTTCTCCTGGTTTAGAATAATGGGCTTAGCGTTTAGATAGTCGACTCTTACAAACATGGCAAAGGCAGGAACTGCTTTTCATTATCAATTATTGTTCTGAAATTTCGAACAATCCATAATAAGCAGGGAATTATTTTGTAAAGTCAGTAAAGTGTAGGCCTTGTTTTATGTGGATGTAATCATGAAATGTCTTTGCCTCTTTACCTCTTTCATTGTCCTATTTGCACCCTCTGATTCTTGTGCCCTCCTCTTTGATCGGAATGGTTCTTTTCAAAAACGTCTTCTACGTCTCAAAGGTATTATGCGATTAAATATCACCACCTCCCAACCCTATAATACTACGCTCACATACATTTCACTAGTCTCTCCTGGAAAGTTTTTTTTTCCTTCTTCTTCTTCTTCTTCTTCCTCCTCCTCTTCTTCCTTCTTTTTTTTTTTGGGGGGGGGGGAATGGATACTGGATCTTACACTTCCATCATTGATTTCTGAAAAATGTAGAGTTTGTCGGGCGTGCAGAAAGCGATGTCCCCTGAACTTTTGAATTGCTGAAGACGGCACCATTTTCGCTCAGGGATGTCAACTCTTCTTCCTTCTTTTTTTTTTTTGGGGGGGGGGGGGAATGGATACTGGATCTTACACTTCCATCATTGATTTCTGAAAAATGTAGAGTTTGTCGGGCGTGCAGAAAGCGATGTCCCCTGAACTTTTGAATTGCTGAAGACGGCACCATTTTCGCTCAGGGATGTCAACGCGCTGACCATCAAAGAGTGTTTCCATGTGCTTCAGGTCACAGGTGTAATGATCGATGCTAAGGAGATTTTCTTTCGTATTAACCCAGGCTATCAAGATGGAGTCATCGCTGCAAACTGCTGGATAGGCATTGTAGATGTCGCCATCCTTCATGACATCGCTTTTCACTGCGCCGGATTTATCGATTATTTTAACGGAGTTATTATAGGTTTTCATGACTAGCTCCTTGTTGGATTTCAACGGGCAGAGTTGCCAAGGTACGTAGGCTTTGCATGGTATCTCACGCATTGCCTTTCCACCTGACTTCATGAAAACTTTGATCAGTTGACCTTTCTCGTAGCTGACATAAATGCGATCTTCAACATCTACCGAAACATCGCAGCATCCGCCCTCACTGTATGTCAAAGTGTCAAATTCTACGTCACATTTTTCACCGTTTACAGCAAAAAGTGATATGTTGTTTGACTTGTCAACAATGATGCGGCGACCATCTGAGAGATACCCCATGGAGAAAATGTTTATGTCCTTATGATCACTTGTCGGTGATAGCTCACCGTTGGGCGTGTAATAATAAACCCCACCATTGCCAAATCCTACAGCTATCTGACCTGTAGGTGTCACGATCATTTGGTTCATACGACCCTTCTTGTAAAGCTCTTTCTCCACGACCTTTCTCCACTCTACTCTCTGAAGTTTGCCAAGATTGAGCTCGTTGCTTGCTGTATTTGACTGAAATCGAATACATTTTACACGTGCCTCGAGAGAACTGGCGTCAGTTAGATCTGGTTTATCTTTCCTTATCGCACATTTCAATTCGTCGAAAAGCGACTGGTGCATCGCAATTGTGTCGCCCTCTAGCGGCGCCTTTAAGCTCTTGTTTGCCAACTCCGAGGACCATTTGATTCTTGCAATCTGCGTCTTAGTGTCATCCAAAATATCCTTGAATTTTTGTTCTGCCTCTGTCTTCTCGTCCTCAAGTTGTCGAATCAGTTTCTCTTTCCTCATGGTCAGTTTCCTCACAAAGTCGTCGTAAGTCTTATTGATTTCTTTCTTTTTCTCTTCGATATGTGCGATGGAGTTTGTTCTCTTCTGACTTACATTCTTGATGAAAGTTCCTAATTCATCTTTATAAACTTTACTTTGTTCATTTAGTCCACTCTTTTCTTGTAATCTCTGTTTGCTATACTGGGCTTTGCTCAACACTTTATGACCCTTCAGCTGGTGATCCAGCATTCGACACCTCATACACATAATCTTCAGGCAATCAAGGCAGACATCCGAACAGTATTTCTCCTCTTCGTTTTGATCATGACTAGGAAATAAAACCTTCCTTTTGATAAGCGCCTTCCCCTGTCGAAGGTCTTCTACGGTGACGATCCGGTGGCTAGTATGTGTTGGCCACTCATTGTGCTTCACGTGACATTTATCACACATGTAAGCCTTACAATTTTGACAGTAGGTCTTCGCGTCAGGGCGATCCGTCGAGGTACATATCGTGCATGGCTGAATGGCTCCTGCCATCTCGTCTACCAAAGACTGGACCTGAATGTTAGTCTTCAGGTTCGATACATTCCCGTCGTTCACCTCCGTCTTCTGGCGGCAGAGTGGACAGGAAATATGATTGGGATTCCCGCCTGAAGCTTGAAGGAGACAGAGGCAGTCCTTACAGAAAGTGTGACCGCATGACAAAAGTTTTGGTGTTTTCAGGAGATCGATACACAGTGGGCATTGTAGGCTTTTCGTCACAGCCTGTTCCAATGAAGACATTGCAAAGTATTCTGGGAAAAAACAAAACAAAACAAAATAAAATCCTAAGTATAACATTAGGAAAATGTAAATACTACTTGAAGAATTCGGAGATTGAAAAAAAAAGAAATCCTAAGAAAAAAAAGCATAAGGAAAAATGTACATTTCCGAGGAAAAACTTTACCTTACTCCTAAACCTCTCTTTGTGAGATTTCTTAGCGGGTATTGACATCAATTATCTATTTGATAATTATCTATTCTCGTTGAGTGTGCTGTAGGGAGAGCGATTGAAAAAAACATGAAAAAGCATGGAATCAATCTTTCACATGTATCCAGCATGATCGAAGAGCAGCTAGCTCGCATGCACGATTTGGAAGGGCAATGGGAGGGTGATAGTTGAGGACCTCACCAAGCAGAACGCAAACCTTCTGGCGGCAACCTCCAAAATGAAAGACAAAGTTAGTGCAGTGTGGTCGAATGATGGGCGTGTCATAGCCCTCATGAAGTCCACAGGAAAAAACAAGAAGTTCATATCATCTCTATCTGATTTAAACACGTAACATAATTCCCATGGTAACTGACCTTTTTTGCTTGTATTTGTACTTGATGGCATCCAGATGATACAATCTGTCAAGGTTTTTTGTTAACTTATGTATAAACTGTGATTTTATGTGTTGCGCACCTGTGTGCGTATGTGTCAGATATAATCTACTTTTTCATTTCTTTTTGTCGTTTCATCTCTCTCTCGCTCTCCTTTCTTTGCCATGTCTGAACGCAATGTATATGAAAGTGCAATAGATAGGTTACATCTCAGTACAATATCACAAGTTCTGTCGCCCATTAATGGTAATGAAGAATTTATGGACTCCGAGATTGATCAGTCTTTTTATTTACCTGATGAAATCAATGACAAGGTTTCCAAACACTCCCTGAGTTGTAATAATTTTTCTGTTTTGCATATTAATTGCCGAAGTATAACTAGAAACGTTTATGGTTTGAGTGCTTTATTGCAGTGTTTGAATCTTTCTTTTTGTTTTGTTTTAGGAGTCACTGAAACTTGGTTGAAGAATGACGCTCATATGTGTATTATTCAAGGTTATGATTTTGTGTATAATAATAGAGTTGGTAAAAGAGGTGGCGGCGTGGGAGTTTTTGTACGGGATGGATTAATATATAAACATAGAGAAGATTTGAGTGTGAGTAATGAACACTGTGAAAGTTTGTTCATTGAGATAGAAAATACTGTCAATAAGAATGTAGTGTCGGGTGTTTTTTACAGGCCACCTAATCAATCTGTGCATTTTTTTTATAGATGAAGTTTCTTCTGTTTTGAACATTGTAAATAGGGAAAACTAAATAATATATTTGGTTGGTGATTCTAATATGAATTTAATGAATGTTTCTTTTTGTTCATATGCTAATGATTTTGTGAATGCATGTGGAACATATTCTCTGTATCCACTTATTCATTATCCAACCCGTGTGACTCCAAAATCTGCAACTTTATTAGATAATATATTTACAATCAATATTAGAAATATACTTTGTGGACTTATTTTGGCTGATATCAGTGATAATTTTCCTGTATTCTGTGTTTCTTATGATGAAATTAAAGAAAAAAGGTGTGTGTCCTGGAAAAGACAAATAAATGATATGAATATTGGAACAGTTTTGTCGTAATTTGGAAAGTGTTGATTGGAACTTTAAGTCATTTGATCCCAATTGTTGTTATGATGAGTTTATAACGAAATTTGGATGTTTGTATCACAGATGTTTTCCTTTATGTGAAATCAAAGTAAAATATAGAAAAAATAAATCATGGATTAATAAGAATTTGATGAAAATGATAAGGAAAAATGGAGATTATATAAGAAATACCTACTGAATATAGGAAAAAAGTTTCTAAAAAATTTAGAAATAAAGTAACAAATGAATTAAATAAATCAAAACGTGAATATTATTAAAAAAAGAAATTTGATGGTTATATAGGAGATATAAAGTCAACATGGAAAGTTGTTAATGATGCATTAGGTGTACAATTTAGAAAACAAAATATTATGAAAATTGATATTGATTGTGCATCAATTACTAATAAAGATGATATGGTTGAAAAATTTAATGACTATTTTGTTGATATTGGTTTTAATCTTACAAACAATGTGCAATATTCAAATCATGATTATAGTTCACAATTGACAAAAAATGATAAAACGGCATATTTTTCTCCAATGACATGCAAATAAATTATTGATATTGTGAATGATTCAAAGAGTGGAACCAGTGTAGGATATGATGATATAGCTGTTGATGTTGTGAAAAGAGTGATTCATGTAATCTGTTCTCCTTTATGTTATATATTTTATTTGCGCATTTGCAATGGCGTATTTCCGGATCAACTGAAGATTGCAAAGGTAATTCCTGTTTTTAAAAGTGGTGATATTTCTAATTTGGTGAATTATCGCAGGATATCTGTTCTGCCGTTTTTTCCAAAGTATTTGAAAAATGTCTACATAAACGGCTATACACTTTTTTTCATTTCATGTAATCTCTTATCAAACAGTCAGTATGGATTCAGTATGGACACTATTTTTCTTGATTTAAGCAAAGCTTTTGATACCCTTGATCATTCAATTTTGTTGAATAAATTAGAAAATTATGGTATTCGCGGAGTTTTGCTAAGATTATTTGTGACCTTGCACCACAAAACGAACAAAAAGTCGCACACACTGATTTTGTGTGAGGACTGAAAATAGGTGAAATGGGTCAGCCTTACCGATCTTGACTTTTCCATATTTTCTGAAAGAGCAAGTCTTCTTCTACATTATGCTAAAATTTAGAATCATAAAACAGGCAGGAAAGTGGGTTTTTTTTTTTGGCAGTTTATCTTGAACATTTTTGGTAAAATAGTGTGATTAGGTGTGTTTTTAGAGTCCTCTTTTCATTAATATTTTCTTAAAAACCTTGTACACACTCTTCACTTTCAACTCTAATCACTTTTGAAAGGATGATGCTACTGCTTTGAAAGTTAGCATCAATCATGAACAGAATGTGTTAATAAGGCACGCTTAATTTCAGTTTAATCTAATAATTCCTTCATTGTTGCTATTCTAGTGGTTTACATCCTGTTTTTTGTCCCATTCATTGCACAGCCAGCACGGCTTGGGAGAGATTTAGCGCTTGAATACACACTGCACTTCAGAGTCTCTTTTCTCAGTTCACACTTTTCCTGAGTGTGTATTTTCTTTCCAATATTTAGATAGGTTAGGAGAGTCAATTTGATTTGAGTTATACATCATTTTAAAGCTTAAAGTCTGCTCTTTTATAGTATGCTCTAACTAAAATTTCATGTCTGGCTACTTTCTGTGCGTTTTGTGATGCAGGGTCACATTTAAAGATTTGTGTGTGTGTGTGTGTGTGTGTGTGTGTGTGTGTCTAGGCGATTTCAGATTGTAACAATTGACAATTACAAGTCTCCGTATAAAGCATTCGTTGTGGAGTGCCACAAGGTTCCATTCTCTGTCCATTGTTATTTCTGATTCGTATTTATTATATTGTTTGTTCAAGTGAAATTTTACAGTTTATCTTATTTGCAGACGACACCAGTGTGATCAAGTCACATAACAATTTTAGTTATTTTGTGGATTTATTTAATCATGAATTGATTTGTTTGAGTAATTGGTTGATTGATAATAAATTGGTGATAAATGTAAGTAAAACTCAGTTTATGGTATTTGGAAATAGAAAATTAGATATGAATGCTGTTTTGTATTTTAATAGTCAAACAATTTCTCGTTTGTCTTATGTAAAGTATAGATGACAAGCTCTCATGGCATGAACACATTGGTGTCGTGTGCAATCGTATTGCCAAAGGTATTGGTACTTTTTATCATCTGAGGCATTTCCCTAGATATATTCTGATTATGTTATACTATACTTTATTTATTTTCCCATATCAATTATTGTAATGTGGCCTGGTCCAATGGAAATGATTTTTGTATGAAAAAAAATTGTTTTCATTACAGAAAAAGCTATTCGAATAATTTCCAATGTATCTTTTAATGCTCACACTTCACCTTCATGTTTTTTTCATTTGAAGCTTTTAAATGAATATGATATTAATAGATATAATCTTGCAAGTTTTATGTATATGAGTTCAAAAGGTTTATTACCCTACAATATTTCTTTTAAATTTTTATTGAAAAGTAATGTTTATGCTTATAACACCCGTCGTGCTAATGATTATCATTTATGTCATGTGAGAACAAATATTTCTAAGAATACAGTTTTTTATAAAGGTCCATTAATATGGTTCGAAATACCATTTGATTTGAAAATGACACGGTCCTTGAATAGTTTTAAAAGGAATAATAATTGTTTACTCCTGAATTCATATTCTCATTCAGAATGATTATTTTAATTGCACTTATATATGTCTTTTGATTTGTTCTTCAGTCCTGTCCTTTTCTTTTCCTTAGTTTCTTTTCTATACTCCCGATATATTTTACACAGTACGTATGTTTTCTAGGGGTCAGCGATTTACAAGGCTTATTGCTCTTCTCTGTTGATCCCCCATTTACATGAATTTACGCGTCGGATCTTGTTCTTGTTGTTGTTTCGTGTATGTGTGTGTATTTCTTTTGATATTAATATATTTTTTATCTATGTGTTTTCATTGTATGAATTGTTTGATGATTTTATGTCGAATGGAAATAAATTTGAACTTAAACTTGAACTTATTTCATGTAATTATAGTTTTAAAATCAGACCGTCAGGGGACATTGCATCTGCATGAGTTGTGAACTCGACTTTCTATATAGAGTCTAGGTTTCGACCATGATATGTTATGATCATCTGTTTCCACAAAGCAAGCAACATTGCACTTTTAATGGACATTGCACAGGTATGATACCTCCCTTACCAATCGCTGTATTTTGGTCAGTATTACTGTGATACCCCAAGAAAATAGACCCCCCTCATTTTTAGAAGTTTTGGACAATTGCATTGATTTAAAAGAAAGAACATACCCTCACAAACTTGATCCATCCACCCCTAAAACCCGGAGTGGAGTTAACCAAACTGCTTGAAATTCAGAGAAAAATGACATCACTCAGATGGATGGGGTTTTGAGCACACTTTCATCCCTGCATCCATCTTGACTGGACGTGTATTATCCTTTTCTGCATACAGATCAGAGTGATATTGGAGTGTGAATTCAACCCAGTTACCCGAGACCCGGGTAACATTTTCTGGCGACCCTGCCAGGACGGCAAATCAACAGGTTTCAAGGATGAAGACTTGCTGTCCTTGGACACTGAACCTGGTATGAGCAGTTAACCTCGTGATGCGACGACGAATTGGCTAACAGCTATACGTACTGAGACTCCACGGCGAAGGCTTGGGTGAAAGTGAAGGACAACTAGTCTACAAGGCCAGATAGGGGGCAGAATATCAACAAAGTAGCTGCCGGGAGAGCCTGACCGTGTAGATCCGAGGATTCGACACTTTCGAAATGGAAGCCTTCGAGGAAGCTCAGTTCGAAATGTAAGAGCAGCTGTTTGGTCTTCGCATCGAGGAGCTACGACAGGTATGTCCTCTCTTGGGCATACCCACACCGGACGAGGATCGGTCCAGACAAGCTCTAGTACGTATTGTGCAGTCTTCCCTTCGGAAATTAAGCCCGGAGGAGGAGGGGGCCAAGGAAAAACTGGAGACCTTGAAATCGCGGATCGATGCGATTAAGCAAGGTTCCAGTGATGACAAGGATGAGATGCAGGTTCTAATTGAGGCTCACAAGGCCAGGTTGAGCCAGCTGGAGAGTGACTTCCAGGAGAGGTTGCGTCTTTTGGAAGCCCGGGCTGATGAGAACACGCATCGAAAAGATGAACCGCATTCCTGGCCTCCTTCCACCCCACCACCTGCTGCCACCATCCCCGACCACGCAATGCCGACTACGACTCCCTCGACTGTCCCTCCACTTTTCCGGAAGGAACTGCGGATCAGTGGGCAGATCGGGGAACCCAACCAGAAAGATCGTTTAACCTACACCAGCCTCAACCACCAGATCGAGGCTGCCCTCTCAAAGGGCTACAGTGAGAGGGAAGTGATCGAGGCAATAGTGAGGGCCATCACCCCAGGACTACGCTTAAGGTCCTACCACGAGAATCACACCCGCCTGACCTTGGTCACTCTGAGGACGGTTTTGAAGGCCCATTTTCAGGAGAAGGAAGCCACGGAAGTCTACCAAGAGCTGTCGAATATCAGCCAGCTGAAGAACGAAACAGCGTAAGCATTCGTCATGAGGGCACTTGACCTGAAACAAAGGGTTCTCCTCGCATCTGAGGACTCCACCGCTGGGTTGAGGTATGACCCCCACCTCGTCCAGAGCATGTTTGTACATGCAGTGGTTACGGGGTTAACGAACGATAACATCCGACAGGACATTAAGCAATCCCTCACCCCAGGGGTGTCTGATGAAGAACTTTTGGAGAAACTGACTACGGCTGCAGCACTAGAAGCAAAGCGTCTCCAGAAGGTTGGGGTAAAACCTCAAAGAATCAACACAATCACGACTGAGGAGCCCCCATCCAAAACTCCCAAGGAAAGGAAGCCAAACCTGCGCGAAGAGATGGCTGCCCAGATTGCAGAATTGAGAGCGAGTATTGAAGCTATTCAGGGCAAAATGTCGACATCTCAGCGCTCCCCACAACAACAACAACAACCACAAGGAGCCGGGCGTCGACCACCTCAGCAACCAAGGGGCTGCCCATCATGCCGCAAAGAAGGGACAGGGGATGATTGTCAGCACTGTTATAAGTGTGGAAGCAGTGAACACTTCGCTCGGGGATGCAGAAAACGACAGGGAAACGACCAGGGGGCACCCAGCGGGGACAGGGTGTAACCCAACCAAGACCAGGATCCCCAACCACGACCAGATCCGGACAACCAAAACTAAACCAGATTTTCCAACAAAGTCCTGGCCATGTCACCACATGAAAAAAAAAAGGGGGGGGGGGGACGGGTTGTGAAACTTGTTGGTGATAGGTGTCTAGTTAAATGCTCTTTGAATGGGATTCCTTCTACAGCCCTCTGGGACACAGGAACACAGGTCTCGGTGATGCCAGAGAGAATTTATCGAGAGGTGCTTCCACAAGTCCAACTGAGGGAAGTCCAGGAAATACTAGATACTGACCTCCAACTCAAGGCGGCCAACGGCACTTCCTTACCATACAAAGGCTGGATAGAAGTCTGGTTTAGCCTCGACCCTGACACCAGCACATCATCAACCATACTCGTACCTTTTCTAGTGACACCCGAGGAGCTTCCTGAGACCATCATTGGGTACAATGTGATCAGTGAGCTGGTCCAAGCAACACCAATTGGCAGCCTTACTGGCATCACACAACAGCTTGGAAGCTCGATGCAAGTGTCACCTAGAGCAGCTGACCAAGTAATCTCCCTACTGAGGACAGGACCACCAGAAGAGTTGTGCACCGTAAGGACTGGTCGTTCCCCGCGTTCCCCGATCGTCTTGCGCCCAGAGTCCTGGACGAATGTGACAGTAATGGTGAGACTTGGGAACATGAGGGGAGAGACACTACTGTTCGAGCCAGGAATCAACAGCAACCTGCCTGAAGATGTAATAATAATAATAATAATAGTGGCTACTTGTATAGCGCACAGGTCCACTTTTCAGTGCTCATGGCGCTTCAAAAATGAAAAGATATCATATATTTACATGCACATATTCAAACATTTCAAAAAATAAGAAAATGGTAAACAAAAACAAATATATACCAAATAAAGAATATAAAATACAACATATACCAATTAAAATACAATATTGATCCAATATTAATGACATACAGCAATTACAGTCCTCAGTATGAAAGGAGCAGATAAGTTTTAAGTTTGGATTTGAATGACTCTGTCGATGACAATTCCCTTAACTGAAGAGGTAACTGATTCCACAATTTTGGTCCCATAACAGAAAAAGCACGATCACCATACCCATGTTTTACTCTGGGTATTTGGAGTAAGAATGCATCTGATGATGAACGTAGCCTTCGTATCGGATTGTATTTTTGAACAGAATTACTTATGTATATTGGGGAAAAAGAATGAGCTGAATGATGTACTAATAACAGAATCTTGAAAATAATTCTTTTTTTCTACAGGTAACCAATGTAAGGAACGGAGAACTGGTGACATGGAATCAAACTTATTAGTAAAGGTTAACAATCGGGCAGCAGAATTTTGCAACCGTTGAAGTTTTGTGACATCTTTTTTTTTAGAAGTTCCCTCCTGTGTTGTACAAGTCTCCCAAGGTCAGTCCTCTCGTCTAGACCTTCCTGTGTACAACTACTCCAAGAATACGATTGTAGTCCCTCGGTATACGCCATTGGGAAGACTGCAATCAATAATACAATACTCCCTGACTATTCACGTGACCCACAACCCACCAACTACCAACCCAAAACCGACAGTTATATCGCCTCAGTGTCAGGTACCGATGAGAAAATGGAAGGACCCTCCTTTAAGCTTGACCACTTGGCAGCAGAGGAGAAGAAGGCTGTGGAAGGACTCCTTCACCAGGAAATAGAGAGTTTCTTATCGGGTGAGCAGGACATGGGATGTATCCCCGACCTCAAGATGACCATCAGACTCACCGACAACGTCCCGGTTCAGAAGACCTACCAGTCTATTCCCCGACCACTCTGCCAAGAGGTGAAACTCTACCTACAGGACCTCCTTGACCGTGGGTGGATCAGGAAATCTGAGTCACCCTATGCCTCTCCAGTCGTGTGTGTGCGAAAGAAAGATGGAAGCCTCCGTCTTTGTATCGACTACCGCAGACTTAACAAGAAGACAATACCTGACCGACAGCCAATACCGAGAATGCAGGACCTGATTGACGGACTGGGAGGAAACCGGTGGTTCACTACCCTAAACAAGGGTAAGGCGTACCACCAAGGTTTCATCGCCGAGGAATGCCGACCGATGACTGCATTCATCACTCCATGGGGTCTACACGAGTGGAATAGAATCCCATTCGGATTGAAGAATGCACCAGCTGCATACCAAAGGTGCATGGAGACAATTCTCGTGGGCCTCAACCACAACATCTGTGAGGTGTACCTGGACGACATTGTTATCTACAGCCAGACCTTTGATAATCACCTCAGGCATGTCCAAACAGTTCTGCAGCGTCTTCGGGAAAACGGTGTGAAGCTGAAGCCAGCAAAGTGCAGCTTCTTCAAGCAGGAAGTGAAGTTCCTGGGCAAAGTGATCTCTGGGGAAGGATACAAGGCAGACCCCAGTGAAACAGAGGCCCTCACTTCACTTAAGAGTCACACCCGAAGACGGTAGGAGACCTGCGCAAGATACGTGGCCTGACTGGGTACTATCGCAGATACCTCAGGGACTACGTAAAGCGTGCCAAACCACTCTACGACCTCTTAAAAGCATCAGTGACCACAAGGGACACAAACAACGGGCACACAGACCTACCAAACGGACAAACAAGACAAAACACCACGGACAAGCCCCCTCCAACACCCCAATCACCTGGACATCCTCTCATCAGGAAATATTGAACTCCTTCATCGATGACCTCGTACAGCCCCCTGTGATGATGTACCCGAACTTCAGTGCACCGTACATCCTACACACTGATGCTTCACAGGAGGGACTGGGAGCGGTACTGTACCAGGAGAGTGATGGGAACCAGGAGAGTGATGTCAGGGTGATCGCCTACGGATCGCGAACCCTGACACCTGCGGAGAAAAATTACCATCTCCACTCAGGGAAACTTGAGTTCCTGGCGCTCAAGTGGGCGATTACTGAGCAATTCCGAAACTACCTCCTCTATGCTGAGTCTTTCACCGTGTATACGGATAATAATCCGTTGACCTACATCCTCAGCACGGCAAAGCTCAACGCCACAGAGCATCGATGGGTTGGTGAGCTCGCTGACTTCAACTTTTCAATCAAGTACAGACCAGGAAGGAAGAACGGCGATGCTGATGCTCTATCTAGAATGCCCCTGACCCCCATCCAACGACAGGAATCGTGTACGCAGGAGATCACGACAATGACTACCAAGGCCGCACTGAGAGGTTCCCTTCACCAGACCCAGGATGAAATGGCGTTGGTCCAGGCACTATTCATACAGCCCACTGACACCCAAACAGACATGTCTCCAGAATCCATGACCTCCTTCTCCATGACTGACATCAAAACAGCCCAGCAGGAAGACCCAGACATCTCACGAGTGCTCCTCTACAAGCAAAAGGGAAGGTGGCCACGTGCAGATGAACGAACAGACGAATCTCCAGAAACCAGAGCTATGATGCACGAATGGAGGAGACTAGAGGTTGGACATGATGGAATTCTCAGGCGGAGAACGAAAACGAAAACACAACTTGTTCTCCCCTTGAAGTGGCGGAATTTGGTGTGTACCGAGCTGCATGACAAGATGGTCCATCTTGGGACTAACAGAACAGTTGACCTCGCCCGGCAACGGTTCTACTGGCCCCACATGGACGCTTTATTGAGGCATACATCACCAGGCAATGTAAATGCATCATGCAGAAGAAACCCGCTCAAAACACCAAAGTTCCGTTAGTCCCCATAACCACCTCTGAACCATTTGAACTCGTGTGCATCGACTTCCTCCACCTAGAACGCAGTCGAGGAGGTGAAGAGTATGTGCTGGTCGTGATGGACCACTTCACGCGGTTTGCGCAGGCCTATCCAACTATGAACAAGTCTGGCAAGACCGCTGTAGACCGAATCTTCAATGACTTCATATTAAAGTTCGGGTTCCCGAAACGGCTTCATCACGACCAGGGAAGGGAGTTTGAGAACCAACTCTCCACCCGACTACAACAACTTTCTGGGATCACAGCCTCCAAGACATCCCCGTACCATCCCCAAGGCAACGGACAAGTGGAAAGGTTCAATTGGACCCTGCTAGCCATGCTAGAGGAGCCTGGCAGAGGAGCAGAAGCACGATTGGAAACGCCACATCAATAAAGTCGTCCATGCCTACAACAACACACGACATGATGCTACCAACTACTCACCCCACTACCTACTCTTCGGCTACTCACCAAGGCTCCCTATCGACCTAGCATTCGGTCTGACCACATCAGAACAGGCAAAGTGTCAGAATCTTCCAGAGTACGTTCAAAAGTGGAAAACCAGACTGGAAGAGGCTTATGACCTTGCACGTAAGAATGCGCAGAAGGCTTCAGAGAGAGGGAAAAAGTACCACGACAAGAGACCAGCGAGTACGTTGCTGATGCCGGGCGATCGAGTTCTCGTCAAAGACTGCTTTCCGAAAGCAGGACCTGGAAAGCTACGGTCATACTTTGAGGACAGAGTATACACTGTTGTGTCCAAGAAGGGTGACCTCCCCGTCTACGACATTCAGCCAGACGATGGTAAGGGTAGGACTCGTGCCCTTCATCGCAATCTCTTGTCCCCCTGCGACACACTACTCGCTGACCGACAAACCCCTTCAGTAAGACCGGCTGTAGAGAGAAGTGGGAGAGGAGCACCGGAGAGAAGCAGACGACGAAAACGACACCTTCCTGACCATCACCGAAATGAGACTCCAGATCCCTCCGATGCCTGCATGGAGGAAAGCTCTGACGATGATCTCCATCATGAATGGTACAGCCGTGGGTATGGAGAGCAGGAAGGTCGTCAAGAGACCCTCACTGAAACCCGTCACCAGGCACAACAGGTACAACCCGAGCCAGAACCAGTACCATCACCAGACGCCCAGCCCCAACCAGACCTGGAGGTCACCGCAGCACCGGACGCTGAGGGTCACCACCACCCAGACCAGGAAATCACCGCGGTACCAGCCCCTGAGGGTCACCACCAGCCAGACCGGGTAATCAACGCGGATACTGAGGGTCATCATAACGAGGGCACCCCAATCGACGGAGATGGGCAGCAGACGATGGTGCCGTCACAACACGCTGCTCTCAACCGGGAGTCAGAAATGACGACGAACCCCGAGGGACCCCCCACTGCACCCCAGACAACGCCACCTGACGACGCATCCTTCAGCTCAGGCCGCCCTCGCAGAAACAGGCAACCCCCAAATACCCTAACATACCATAATCTCGGAAATCCTGCCCCCCCCCCATTGCATGCCATTGTACATTAATGACATAAACCCTGCCATGCCCGAGGTACCAACGCCACAAAATAATAACATGTATCCTCCCCACCTACCTATGAACCCGACCTATAACTACCCCTTGTATAACCCTTTTGTACCTTACAGAATGCCGTTTGCATTCCCCACAATGTATGACCACGGACAACAGGTGGGAAATCAACAGTGAACCAGGCAGTCGACTAATACGCCGAACATTATGTGTGCCCCATAGAGGACGGGTACGCTGAGTAAGACGATGATTTCGTCAAATGAAGGTAGTTGTAATTTAGGTAACTAGTGGTTTAAACCGCTGTGGAAAGCAGTTCTCTCTCAGAAATTGTACCCCTTAATCATGTGGTAAAGATGAATTGTAAAAGAAATGAACAGAAAAGAAACACTGCGCAGTGTAAAAGTGGGAGAACTTTATTTGTTTTGCTAGTAATGAAGTTCTACAGATCAAGAGTCATTTCTTTTTTGCCATATCATTTTTGTATGAATATAGAGTAAAACTATAATATTACGCATGTGGATCTGTAAGGATCAGAAGAATACACTCTCAGGAACGCGCGCCTGGGAAGCTTATTACTTCTTAGTGTGCTATACAATGTAGCATATGTAAGGGGTTTAACCCTGCGAAAGCGAAATGCAAAGTGTGATATGGAGGAGCACCATGTGTCAGGATATGTTATTATGATGCTACATTTGAAGTTAATTGTTTACTGTGTTGCATGAATAGATGAGATAATGTCAGTTGACAATGATATGGTATGGATTTTATTGACTTCATTCTGAACATACGTTTTGGTAATCCATGCTTTGGTAGCATCAACCCTAGTTATTGTGTAAATGTCGAGGACGACATTTCTTTCAGGAGGGAAAGATGTGATACCCCGAGGAAATAGACCCCCCCCCCCCATTTTTGTAGAAGTTTTGGACAATTGCATTGATTTAAAAGAAAGAACATACCCTCACAAACTTGATCCATCCACCCCTAAAACCCGGAGTGGAGTTAACCAAACTGCTTGAAATTCAGAGAAAATGACATCACTCAGATGGATGGGGTTTTGAGCACACTTTCATCCCTGCATCCATCTTGACTGGACGTGAGTTATCCTTTTCTGCATACAGATCAGAGTGATATTGGAGTGTGAATTCAACCCAGTTACCCGAGACCCGGGTAACATTACATTCTGGCAATAATGTGTAATGATATATTTGCAATATTCACCCAGTTTAAGTTCTCAAAACAGCATCATCTTTACGCAGGGATGAAGCAAGAAAAGGACAAAAGAGAAAAGGGAGACAGAGAGAGGTGAGGAAGAGAATAGGAGGAGAGAGAGAGAGAGAGAGAGAGTGGGGAAGAGACACGACGTAACATCATTATCTTACATTTTCCACAAAAAGCAATATAATTACATATTTCCTGCTAAGGTAGAAGAGGACTTTGGTAGTAATGGTATCACTAGCTATTGGAAGTGGCTGGAAAAGCTCTCGATATGTTGTGGTAATGAATTCCACAATCTTGGGGCAGCAACTGAAAAAGACCTATCACCATAAAACTTTGTATTAACTTTAGGAATGCGGAGAAGGGATTGATGTTGTGATCTACGACTAAGTGTGGGGACAGGTGAGGTAATCAATTCCTTGAGATATTGTGGACAGACATCATTTTGAACTTTATAAACTAACAGGAGAATATTAAATATGAGACGCTTGTCAATGGGGAGCCAGTGAAGTTGAGTAAAAGTTTGTGAGATTTCATTATACTTGGGGGGCTTTTCAATGATGATCGCGACAATCCATTGAGCAATTACCCACAAACCTATCGTGAGCAACGTAGCAGCCTCCCAATTGATCCTCTCGCAATACACGCACTGCATACTTATCTTATCTCACTTTACTCACACTCGCATACGAAAGTTTGTCAATTTCAGCAGGACAGTTTTATTTCGTTTGTTTATTTCACTAATGTAATATAATGATTTTATGAAGCGAAATCAGTCATTATACTGTGCTTGGCCGATGAACAAAAATTGTAGGTATGGCGTCTGGCTTGAGCACCTTTTTTTCGTCGTTGTGTAATTCATCATCTTCGCTCATATGTCTTCCTTAAAGCATTCTGCTCCAAAATGGTCTTCAGGGACGACGCGATTCTTACAATAGTTATAAGATTTTAGGTTATATTGGTTTGTTCCAGCATTGACTAGCTATCTAGATGTAGAAGCAGCAAGTCCATCTATATTGTACCAGGAGAAAGAGGAGAATGTATACTACAGTTGATGATGAATCCCCCCCCCCCGCCCCAGATCTTCTTGAAGCAGCAGTTTTAAAGCGAGATCTTCTCTGAACAGAAATCACGATCACGTCGGGGCGTTAGGCCTACTGCAAAGTCAGATGATGAGAAATGACGTTTTACACCTTAATGGGATGATACAGTGTTGGTGGAGATGAGAATTGGGCATTCAGGTTTTTGCGAGACACTAAGAAAACACTTTTGAAATGGTACAGAGCATACCATTTTAAGAGGAATTCAAAGTTTATTTGATGAAAATCGGGTTTGTGAATGACTGAAACATCCAAAAACAAAGTAAAACAAAGCGATTGTAATAAAATGTGGGTCCCACACTTTATTAGAATCGGTTTGTTTTGGATATCTCACCCATTTCAAACCAATTTTTATCAAATAAACGTTGAATTCCTCATGGAATTACATGTTCTTTCATATTTCATAAGAACTTTCTCATTATCTTAACAAAAAAATGTTAGAAACCTGAAATTAGGTCTCAATTAAAAATATACCATCCCTTTAAGCACCTGAGACGAAAAGAATTGTTTCATAGATCGCTCAATGAAACAGTCGGCTCGCCATCGGTCTGCCATAACCTCTCCACTTCTCAACATAGCGAATCGTGCCAATATCATTACTTTTTGCCGCTTACCTTCGTAAGAGTGGTAGTTTGTTACTATTTTGTTACACAATATGCCACTTGCGATTGTCAATGTCACAAAATTATTATACCATGTAACTGTTTTTTTTCCTGGAATACCAGAATAACGTGATTTTGATATGACGTGCAACGCGTTGGTGGGTATCCTTACCATAAGCTTCTAGTGGCCTGCCGTTTGGCCATGAAAAGAAAAGAAAAATATGTATATAGTATTATACTCATTAATCATAATGCATTCTTTCCTTGAAAACTCTTTTTCTATTTTTACTTCATACTGCCTAGTAGGCCCCAGCAATAACTAAAAAGCCGAGGTTATTGACCTTTAAGTTTTGATATTTTTTTACTATACAGACGCCATTAGATCTTAGGATAGTTGTCACCTTTCTGCTAAAGTGCTCTCTATACTTCAAACTTTTGTCTCAAACTTTCCAGAATATTTATGAATCAGTTTTTTTTTTTCAGTATTCATGGTTCGCATCCAATCGAAGCAACAACAGCAAAATCTCACACCAGACGGCAAATTATAAACAACTGCTGCTCAGATAACAACCAACAGAAATTATAATCCAAAAGTTGTCTCAAGTTCAATGTACAACATGATAACTTTTCACAAATCTTTCTGATATTTTTTAACTGCCCATTAAGGCTCTACCTAGCCAAACATCGAGTTTTTGTCACCCCAACCTGAAAATTGATTCCTGTTTCTCCGTTTATGATTCTTGCTAATGTTATGATATCAAGTTGCTTTCACATTTTGTTACAGATTGGAATAATTAACGCATTGATATAACAGAAACCAGTCCACAATCTACAAAACATCAAAATAAGCACCAATTTCAAATGAACCTCTTAAACTGTTAACTAGGACACCAGAATAACTATGTAATAACATGTTCTCTATTCACAATACGGCGTAACACAGTGCATAATTCAACAGTCACTCATCGTTCAATCGTACCCTGGGGATGAGGAGGGATACCGGAAAAAAAAAAGGATGTTGGCAAAACTCACCATCCAGTAAACAGCCAGCAGTATCGGTATCATTAATGAGCAACACACGTAACACAGAAATAGTATCATACAATGACATCATTATCACACGATATCTAAATTCTACATTCGATATGGCTCAAATATAGGCGCATTCGTACAAATAGCGCTGTTGCGCTCTACATTACACAGACATTGGTCTTATACACTCTCAGCCTACACGCATAGCCGGCGGAGCATTTTCAAAATTCTGGGGGCCACTTCCGGGTTTCGTGAGCTAAAAAGCAACAAACAAAAAAATAAATAAAGGGAAAAAAGGCCTTCTGCACTCCACTTCCGTTTTTTTTTCAGCTGACAATCAAAAAAAAAAAGAAAAGAAAAAATGGTCTTCAGCGCAAGAACATAACCTTACCGCGCTCACACTTCAAGGTCTCTATCTATACTTTCAGTCCCAATTACGCAATTCCGGGGTAAAAAGAAAAATGGGGGTGGGGGCAAAGTGGTGACACCTTATGAATTCCTTTGTATGGTGCAAAGAAAAATGGGGTCCCCCCCCCCCCCATGGTTCCGTCGGCCATGACACGTACTGCACTTCCTGTATCATTTCGACGAATTAATCACATTACAGGAGACTTCAACAGATCAAAAACCTGTATAATATATGTGGCCCTGTCCCACAAAACCAACAAAAAGTCGCCAGACATGGATTTTCAGTTAGGGGAGAGATTCTGAAAGAGCAGACTCTCAGCTTTAAAATGATGTATTGCTCAATTCAAATGGACTTCCCTAAACTACCTAAATACTGGAAAGAAAGCACACACTCTGAAAAAGTGTGAACTGAGAAAAGAGGCTCTGAAGTACAGGGTCTATTCAAGGCTTTAATCTTTACTAAGCCGTGTTAGCTGTGCAATGAAAGGGACAAAAAACAGGATATAAACCATCGGAGCAACAACAAAGAAGGGATTAACAGATTAAGCTGATTCAATTCAATTCAATTCAATTCAATTCAAAGTTTATTAATTTTTCGACAAAACATATGTTTCACTTCATTTAATAACAGTGAATAAGGTAAGTAGAACATAGTGAAATGATAATGGAGCATGTTCTCTTAGCACATTCTGCCCATGATTAATGCTAACTTTCAAAGCAGTAGCGTCATCCCTTTCAAAAGTTATTAGACTTAAAAGTGAATAGTGTGCAAAGGATTTCAAGACATGAAAAGCGACCTCCAAGACAAGCCTGATCATTCTACTCTTTCCCCAAAAAGGGTTGTAGAAAAACTGCTAAAAACACACATTACCATTCATGTTATGATACCAAACTGAACAATAATGTAGAACGATAGCTCTTTCAGAAATATGAAAAACTCAAGATTGACTTGTTTGAACCATTTCACCTTTTTCGAGTCCTCATTTGAAATCAAGGGGTGCGACTTTTTGTTTGTTTTGTGGTGCACGGTCACATATATTCTATGTGCTTCGGCTACTAACATCAAGCCGGCTATAAAAGAATAGTTTCAATCTAAAACAACCTTAGCAACCTTATCCAACGAGTTTGATTTACCCAATATGACAAATCTCACTGGCCACCAAACTTCCTTCAAGCTCTGTAGTGTCATTGTTTGATATAGCCTCCAGTTGACAGAGTTCTTTCAAGATTTTCGTTGATGCATGGAAATCATAATATTTGGGAGTAAAAATCAGTATCATCCATTTTTCTTGTTATTGTTTGTATGCCAAATAGCACATGAGATTGAAATAATGAGAACTCACGTGCGAAACAAAAGAATAGCCAGCACATTACCAAACGCTACAACATACACTATATTCAAATGAACCCTTAACATTGTTAACTATAGGACACCCATAGGCCTAATAGATTTGATCTATATGAAATTACACGTTTACTATTTCACTCTACATAAGATACTGCAATTCAACAATAATCACTTTAATATCATTATATCTTTCTCTTAGAATATTTACACAACGGCTGAGGAAGAATGATGGGATGGAGAAAAAAATAAAGATTGTTGACGTCACTAACCATCCAGGAAACTGCCAACACTACTAGCATCATTGATGAGTAAAACACACAGAAGTATATACAGTGACATCATTTATAAGTAATAAACAAATAGTAAATATTTTATCCCTCATGTAAAGCTTCTTGCCATAGGATTGTACAGAGCACGAACATGGTGTAGTTTTACTAGCTAGCTTCGAGCAGCTGGATGCGGTGCAATTGGTTACTAGCCAGCGTGATATAGTACTTTTGGGAATCCACGATTTGCACCCAATCGTGATCGTGTGATCGATATCTACATTTCTCACTTAAGAATGTACGCAGTGCGCGAAGTAGCGATACTTTTGAGCGACAGTCCTGTGGCTTGTAGCGAGCTAGCGCTAGCAGCGCGGTGCGCGACAGCATTACAGAAATCTGTGGTGCGATGGCGTGTGTGTGTAACGTTATTAGCAATTAGTGTGATCAATGCATTCAGCTCAATTGACAAAGTGACTGGTTCAAGTAACGGAGGAATGATCGCAGGACACCATATCAGGTACGAATTAGGAATAAACTAAAACCGATTTTGAAGATGATCTGGGTAACGAAGCTGCTTTAGGCCTACTTCTAACGTAGTCCTGGACCTCCTCGATCTTTCGGAGTTTTGCACGCTGTAGTGTAGCTCGTGTGAAGGAATCAACAACCGGTAACAGCGCAGCGGTACGTGTCGTTCGCTACGCGCTGCACGCACTGCTGCTGCACAGCTACGGCCTAACGTTAGATTTATCGTTCAAGAAACCTGCACATTTTTCCAAAAGAGAACCGCCATTACTCTAGTAAAATGCTCGAGAGGGATATAAAACAAATATCGACTGCTTTCTTTCGGGCCATGGTAAAACTATTTGACCTCGGTGATTTCTCAACAGTGCCATGTCCCTCGACTTCGTCTCGGGACATAGCACTGTTGAGAAATCACCTCGGTGCAAATAGTTTTACCATCTCCCTCTGCAGCAGTCGATATTTGTATACCATACACTGACATCATTATTATGACAGCTAACATCTATATTCAAATATACGTGCATCATAACAATCGGAGCTGTACACTGGGGTCATTCCACTAGACCGACACCCACGAGTCATACAGCCCACGAGTTCGACATTGAAACAGGTCCATGAGTCATACAGCTCACTAGTCCATGAGTTCGACGTCATGAGTTCGACACTTATAGGCAAATAAAGCCCATGAGTTCGACATATACGACACAACACGGCGCGTAATGTGTCGATCTCGTGGGCCTTGTTGGCTTTAATAGTGTCGAACTCATGGGCTGTTTGACTTGTGAGCTATATGACTTGTAGGCTGTATGACTTGTGAGCTGTATGACTTGTAGGCTGTATGACTTGTGAGCTGTATGACTTGTGAGCTGTATGACTTGTGAGCTATATGACTTGTAGGCTGTATGACTTGTGAGCTGTATGACTTGTGAGCTATATGACTTGTGAGCTGTATGACTTGTGAGCTGTATGACTTGTGAGCTGTATGACTTGTGAGCTGTATGACTTGTGAGCTGTATGACTTGTGAGCTGTATGACTTGTAGGCTGTATGACTTGTGAGCTGTATGACTTGTAGGCTGTATGACTTGTAGGCTGTATGACTTGTGAGCTGTATGACTTGTGAGCTGTATGACTTGTGAGCTGTATGACTTGTGAGCTGTATGACTTGTGAGCTGTATGACTTGTGAGCTGTATGACTTGTGAGCTGTATGACTTGTGAGCTGTATACATAGTATGACTTGAGCTGTATGACTTGTAGGCTGTATGACTTGTGAGCTGTATGACTTGTAGGCTGTATGACTTGTGAGCTGTATGACTTGTAGGCTGTATGACTTGTGAGCTGTATGACTTGTAGGCTGTATGACTTGTGAGCTGTATGACTTGTGAGCTAGCTGTATGACTTGTGAGCTGTATGACTTGTGAGCTGTATGACTTGTGAGCTGTATGACTTGTGAGCTGTATGACTTGTGAGCTGTATGACTTGTGAGCTGTATGACTTTTGAGCTGTATGACTTGTAGGCTGTATGACTTGTGAGCTGTATGACTTGTAGGCTGTATGACTTGTGAGCTGTATATGTATGACTTGTGAGCTGTATGACTTGTAGGCTGTATGACTTGTGAGCTGTATGACTTGTAGGCTGTATGACTTGTAGGCTGTATGACTTGTGAGCTGTATGACTTGTGAGCTGTATGACTTGTGAGCTAGCTGTATGACTTGTGAGCTGTATGACTTGTGAGCTGTATGACTTGTGGGCTGTATGACTTGTGAGCTGTATGACTTGTGGGCTGTATGACTTGTGAGCGGTATGACTTGTGGGCTGTATGAATTGTGAGCTGTATGACTTGTGGGCTGTATGACTTGTGAGCTGTATGACTTGTGGGCTGTATGACTTGTGAGCTGTATGACTTGTGAGCTGTATTTCGACTTGTGAGCTGTATGACTTGTGGGCTGTATGACTTGTGAGCTGTATGACTTGTGAGCTGTATGACTTGTGAGCTGTATGACTTGTGAGCTAGCTGTATGACTTGTGAGCTGTATGACTTGTGAGCTGTATGACTTGTGAGCTGTATGACTTGTGGGTGTCGGTGCCGTGACGTGTGTTGCACTCGACATGAAGACATTAATTTGATACAGTGTTAGCCTATTACATGTACTACACCTACTAATTATTAATGAATGGATCACATGAACATAAAAGGAGGACTCGAACACAATAATTATTATCTTATTATTGAATCACCTTCTTTCATGGGAATATTCTTTTTCAAATACATCACCACTTCACCATCCAATACCACTACACCGCAGTGTATGTGGGTTATTCAAAACCAGCGTGACAAATGCATTGTATCTCACACTTCCTTTGTTGATTTCTGAAAGATGTAGAGTTTGTCGGACGTGCAGAAAGCAATGTCTCCTGTACTTTTAAATTGCTGCAGGTAGAACCATTTACGTTCAGGGATGTCAATACGCTGACCATCAAAGAGTGTTTCCTTGTGCTTTAGATCACTACCGTAATGATCGATGCTAAGGAGATTTTCTCTCTTATTAACCCAGGCTATTAAGATGGAGTCATCGCTGCAAAGTGCTGGATGGGCATGATAGATGTTACTATCCTTCGAGACATCACTCTTCACTGCGCCGGACTCATCGATAACTGCCACGGTGTTACAAAAGGTTTCCACGACAAGCTCCTTGTTTGATTTCAGGAGGAAGTGTTGTGCAGGTGCGTAGTCTTTACAGGGTATCTCACGCACTGCCTTTCCACCTGACTTCGTGAAAACTTTGATCAGATGAGCTTTCCTGTAGCCGGCATAAATACGATCTTCACCGTCTACCGAAACTTCGCAAATTCCGCCCTCACTGTGTGTCAAAGTGTCAAATTCTACGTCACATTTTTCACCGTTTACGGCAAAAAGTGATATGTTGTTTGACCCGTCAATAATGATGCGGCGACCATCTGAGAGATACGCAATGGATAAGATATAAATGTCCTTATGATCACTTGTCGGTGATAGCTCGCCGTTGCGCGTGTAATAATAAACCCCACCGAAGCGAGATCCTACGGCCATCTGACCGGTCGGTGTTTCAATCATTGTAGCCATACAATCCTTCACAGGAAGCTCTCTCTCCACGACCTTTTTCCATTCTACTCTCTGAAGTTCGCCAAGATTGAGCTCGTTGTTTGTTGTGTTTGACTGAAATCGAATACATTTTACACGTGCCTCAAGAGAACTGGCGTCAGTTAGATCTGGTTTATCTTTCCCAATCGCACATTTCAATTCGTCGAAAAGTGAGTGGTGCATCGCAATTGTGCCGCCCTCTAGTGGCGCCTTTAAACTCTTGTTTGCCAACTCCGAGGAACCTTTGATTATTGCAATCTGCTTCTTAGTATCATCCAATATATCCTTGAATTTTTGTTCTACCTGCGTCTTTTGTTCCTCAAGTTGTCGAATCAGTTTCTCTTTCCTCATCGTCAGTTTCCTCACATATTCGTCGTAAGTCTTATTGATTTCTTTCTTTTTCTCTTCGATATGTGCGATGGTGTTTGTTCTCTTCTGGCTTACATTCTTGATAAAAGTTTCTAAATCATCTTTACAAATTTTACTTTGTTCATTTAGTCCATCCATTTCTTGTAATCTCTTCTTGCTGTACTGGGCGTTACTCAATACTTTGTGATCCTTCGGCTGGTGATCCAGCATTCGACACCTCATACACATGATCTTCAGGCAATCAAGGCAGACATCCGAACAGTACTGCTCTCCTTCGTCCTCGTCATGACTAGGACATAAAACCTTCTTCTTGATGTGTGCCCTCCCCTGTTTGATGTCTTCAACGGTGACGATCTGGTGGGTGGTGTTTGCTTGCCACTCATTGTGCTTTACTTGACATTTATCACACATGTAAGCCTTACAATTTTGACAATAGGTCTTTGCGTCAGAGCGATCCGCCGAGGTACATATCGTGCATGGCTGAATGGCCCCTGCCATCTCGTCTACCAAAGACTGGACCTGAAGGTTAGTCATAAGGTTCGATACTTTCCCGTCTTTCACCTCGGTCTTCTTGCGGCAGAGAGGACAGGAAATATGATTTGGATTCCCGCCTGAAGCTTGAAGAAGACAGAGGCAGTCCTTACAGAAGGTGTGACCGCATGACAGGAGTTTTGGTGTTTTCAGGAGATCGATACAAAGTGGGCATTGCAGACTTTTCGTCACAGCTTTTTCCAACCATGCCAATGAAGCCATTTAGTCGAATTCTAATGGAAAAGCAAAATATCGCAAACTTTGACATGAGGTTAAATCTAAAAGGACTAAGTAGAAACTTTACCTCTACTTTATCATCAGTCTGCTGTGAGTCAAGATTTTAAGCACTGAGGTTTGGGACAAATTAGCAATTTATTCTCGGGTACCTGTTCAGTAGAGAGAAAATGCAAGACTCTTCTAAAGTGTGATTGATGTGTGAGATTCAAACAGGCAAAACACTGTTTTACACCGCAGCTGCAGACAGGAACACGGCATCTGCTACAGACGTGACGTTAAATTTCTGTACACGTGTCGACCACAATAGTTGCTTACCTTTAATACACATGATTCTCAAATTCCTTTAAACGTGCAACATAATGGATTAATGGATATTACCGGGTTATCTTTCCTCACCAAGCTAGGTTTGATTTTCAAGATAATATTCCAGTAATAGTGTGTTTTGTAGTGATATGATAATTATCTTCAATATTTTCCAAAATGCAATTGTCTAATAAACAAGACAGAAGGGAACATTGCAGAGAGCAGGAGGTGGGAGAGAGAGAGAGAGAGAGAGAGAGGGAGAGAGAGAGAGTGAGAGAGAGAGAGTGAGAGAGGTATAACTCTCTATAAAAAGAAATCGAGTGAAAATTTTCACTCTTGAATGAGTAAATACAAAAAAGAGTGAATTTTGAGTGAAAATGTTCATTTTCACTCGTTTTTGAGTGACGTCAGGGATCACTCCAAAATCTTCGAGTGATCCCTGAGGTCACTCCAAAATGAATGAAAATGAACACTTTCACTCGAAATTCACTCCAATTTCACTCTAAATTCACTCTTTTTTGTATTCACTCCTTCAAGAGTGAAAATTTTCACTCGATTTTTTTTAGAGAGTAAGGAGGAGGAAGAAAGGAAGGAGACACGACGTGACATCATCCACAAAAATCATATAATTAGGCCTATATATATATATATATATATATATATCCTGCTAATATGGCAGAACAGACCTGTAAGTTATGTCATTAGTAGCGATTGAAAAGTAGCCGGAAAAGTTTCATAAATGATGCAAAGAGAAGATAAGTATAGAGGCATAATAATATGCAAAAATAAATAAATAAATAAATAAATGATTCAGAGGTGGGTACGGGGATCCAGAATATTGATATTCATAGATGGAACGCTATAATCATAGAAGTCAGTCTGAACAGAAATTTAGATAGACGAATAAAGAATTTCAGTTACTTCAAAAAGAAATATGACATGACTATTTCGCTTCACTCACCTTTTTAATAGAATGAGTATTCCAGTAGATAATCAAGGCGTGTACTCAGGGGTTTCTGTACTGAACTCAACATCGAAGGATGTCTGAATGAATAGTGCAAACCAAATCAGGAGCCGTTAGATATAATACTTGAGTACATACTCGAGAACATACCTACGTGTATATGCTTATCATAAACTTTGGACCAGTCATTGTTTACTTAACATCATAATCCAATAATGTCAACATCGTCTTCTCTTCGTAGGTAACATCGATGCAGCGATTGTCCAATCAGATACGTCGTTAAGGACGTTATCTACTATCACATCCCGCGAAATCGTAAATATTTTTTTGCCTTCGACAATAATACCCTCCATGACCATGATCACTGACAAACGTAGGGAAACAATAAGCCAGTTAGGGGTTAGCTCATGTGCACATGAGTACAAAATTAATGACCTTTCTTCTTTCTCAGTTGATTGGGCACTCCACTAGATTTTCAAGCGCAGAATGTAAGCTTGCACGACGTAACAATTTATGCAGGGAATTCATCAGTTGTCAGGGGCGTCACCAGCTTTTTTTCAAGGGGGTGCGTTTTGACAGTAAATGTAAACTGTGCGATTTTTTTTTATTTGATTTATTGGCTCCTGTGTCATCATGTACATTTACACATACCTTATATATTGTACATTTTATACATGTGATTGTATACATACACGAATATTTCGCTATGAAGGACTATACGGGGGTACATTATGTGACGGTGTGAGATAGATCCTCGGCGAGCATTCCGCTCCTTCAGTGCGGAGGGTGTGGGATGGGGATACCCCCTCCCACGGTAGGAACTTTTTGTAAAAACTAGAGTGTAAAAGTCGCGTTTACAGAGCATAGTGAAAATGAAGATACTATGAAGGACTATTACGGGGGTACATTATGTGACGGTGTGAGATCCTCGGCGAGGGAGCGAAGCAACTGAGCGGGAGAGGGTGTAGGAGGGGGATACCCTCCCTACGGAGGGACGTTTTGTAAAAAGAAAAAAAGGAGAATTGCATAACAATTAAATGCGAGCGAGCGGAGCAAGCGAGCTTGAAAATTTTGATATTTTACAGTCCCAAACTGCAGTTTGTAGCTATATTTTTTCGCTTTAGATATGAAGGGGGCGCACCGGACGAAACTGCTGGCAATTACTGGCAGCAACATGAGGATAATGCCATAACGGTTAAATGCGAGCGAGGGAACGAGCGAGCTTGAAAATTTTGACATTTTACAATCCAAAAACTGCCGCTTTTAGCTCTGTCTTTTCGCTTTGGAGATTAAAGGGGGGTGGCGCACCGGGCGCAACTACTGGCAATTACTGGCAGCAACGTCAGGAGAATGGCACAATGATTAAATGCGAGCGAGCGAGCTCGAAAATTTTGGCATTTCACACTTAAAAAAAATGCCGTTTTTAGCTACATCTTTTCGCTTTGAAAATGAAGGGGGGGCGCACCGGGTGCAACTGCTGGCAATTACTGGCAGTAACATCAGGAGAATGGCAAAGCGATTAAATGCGAGCGAGCTTGAACATGTTGACATTTTACAGTCAAAAAATTACCGTTTGTAGCTATATTTTTTTCGCTTTGGAAATTAAGCAGGGCGCACCGGGCGCAACTGCTGGCAATTACTGGCAACAACATCAGGAGAATGGCATAACGATTAAATGCGAGCGAGCGGAGCGAGCGACCTTGACAATTTTGACATTTTACAGTAAAAAAAAAAAACCTTCCGTTTGTAATATTTCTTCGCTTTGGAAATTAAGGGGGGCGGCGCACAGGGCGCAACTGCTGGCAATTACTGGCAGTAACATCAGGAGAATGGCATAACAATTAAATGCGAGCGAGCAGAACGAGTGAGCTTGAAAATTTTGACACAGTCAAAAAACTGCCGTTGGTAGCTATATTTTTTCGTTTTCGAAATTAAGGGGGGGTGGTGGCGCACCGGGCACAACTGCTGGCAATTATTGGCAGCAACATCAGGAGAATGGCATAACGATCATATCGTCTGTATCACTTCAGTCAATCAATTTTCCTTACAACGTTTTTGTTACCCCAAGGTTCCACAATTATGTTTTCTCAATTTACTTTGTTTTGATTATGCAACCTTATTCTATGTTACCAAAGAAAGTGAAATGTTTATGTTCTTTTCGAAAAATGAAATAAAGTTTGAATTGAATTGAATTGATTAAAATGCGAACGAGCGGAGCAAGCGAGCTTGAAAATTTTGACATTTTACAGTCTAAAAACTGCCGTTTGTAGCTATTCCTTTTCGCTTTGGAAATTAAGGAGGGGGGGGGGGCGCAACGGGTGCAACTGCTGGCAATCTAATCCTGGCAGCAACATCAGGAGAATGGCATAGCGATTCACTACGAGCGAGCGTGAAAATTTTGACATTTTACAGTAAAAAAAAAAACTTCCGTTTGTAATATTTCTTCGCTTTGGAAATTAAGGGGGGCGCACAGGGCGCAACTGCTGGCAATTACTGGCAGTAACATCAGGAGAATGGCATAACAATTAAATGCGAGCGAGCAGAACGAGTGAGCTTGAAAATTTTGACACAGTCAAAAAACTGCCGTTTGTAGCTATATTTTTTCGTTTTCGAAATTAAGGGGGGGGGGGGGGGGGTGGCGCACCGGGCACAACTGCTGGCAATTATTGGCAGCAACATCAGGAGAATGGCATAACGATTATATCGTCTGTATCACTTCAGTCAATCAATTTTCCTTACAACGTTTTTGTTACCCCAAGGTTCCACAATTATGTTTTCTCAATTTACTTTGTTTTTATTATGCAACCCTATTCTATGTTACCAAAGAAAGTGAAATGTTTATGTTCTTTTCGAAAAATGAAATAAAGTTTGAATTGAATTGAATTGATTAAAATGCGAGCGAATGGAGCGAGCGAGCTTGAAAATTTTGACATTTTACAGTCTAAAAACTGCCGTTTGTAGCTATTCCTTTTCGCTTTAGAAATTAAGGAGGGGTGGCGTACCGGGCGCAACTGCTGGCAATTACTGGCAGCAACCGGTCAGGAGAATGGCACAACGATAAAATGCGAGCGAGCGAAGCGAGCGAGCTCGAAAATTTTGGCATTTTACAGTTAAAAAAATGTCGTTTTTAGCTACATCTTTTCGCTTTGAAAATTAAGGGGGGGGGGGCGCACCGGGAGCAACTGCTGGCAATAACTGGCAGTAACATCAGGAGAATGGCAAAGCGATTAAATGCGAGCGAGCTTGAACATGTTGACATTTTACAGTCAAAAAATTACCGTTTGTAGCTATATTTCTTCGCTTTGGAAATTAAGCAGGGCGCACCGGGCGCAACTGCTGGCAATTACTGGCAACAACATCAGGAGAATGGCATAACGATTAAATGCGAGCGAGCGGAGCGAGCGACCTTGAAAATTTTGACATTTTACAGTCAAAAAAACTTCCGTTTGTAACTATATTTCTTCGCTTTGGAAATTAAGGGGGGCGCACAGGGCGCAACTGCTGGCAATTACTGGCAGTAACATCAGTAACATCATCGCCACCCCCTGGGGCCCGTTGCATAAAAGTTACAATTATGGTAACTTTGCCATCCAATGGTAACTACCATGGCAACAATACTCAACAGCCAATCAAAATCAAGAATTCCATGGAAGTTACCATTGGATGGCAAAGTTACCATAATAGTAACTTTTATGCAACAGGCCCTAATGGCATAACAATACAAATGCGAGCGAGCAGAACGAGTGAGCTTGAAAATTTTGACACAGTCAAAAAACTGCCGTTTGTAGCTATATTTTTCGTTTTCGAAATTAAGGGGGGGCGCACCGGGCGCAACTGCTGGCAATTACTGGCAGCAGCATCAGGAGAATGGCATAACGATTATATCGTCTGTATCACTTCAGTCAATCAATATTCATTTCATCGTTTTTGTTACCCCAAGGTTCCACAATGATTATGTTTTCTCAATTTACTTTGTTTTGATTATGCAGCCTTATTCTATGTTACCAAAGGAAGTGAAATGTTTATGTTCTTTTCGAAAAATGAAATAAAGTTTGAATTGAATTGAATTGATTAAAATGCGAGCGAGCGGAGCAAGCGAGCTTGACAAAGCGAATTTTGACATTTTACAGTCTAAAAACTGCCGTTTGTAGCTATTCCTTTCCGCTTTGGAAATTAAGGAGGGGGGGGGGCGCACCGGGTGCAACTGCTGGCAATCTAATCCTGGCAGCAACATCAGGAGAATGGCATAGCGATTCAATACGAGCGAGCGTGAAAATTTTGACATTTTACAGTCCAAAAACTGCCGTTTGTAGCTATGTTTTTTTTCGCTTTGGAAATTAAGGGAGGGGGGGCGGTGCGCCACTGGTAGTCAAGGATGTCGGTTTATGTTCATGATTGGGGGAGGTATGACCAGCGAGGGGGCGTCGAAGTGACCAAGCGGGGGAAGGATGTCCAAAATCTGCACTTTAGAGCATCCCCTAATTGTTTGTGTTTGTGTGTGTGTGTGTGTGTTTTATACATGGAAAAGTTGGGAAATAGCCCAGGTCAAGTCTTAATATTATTGGCAATGCAAGGCATTTTAATATAGACTATAGTATGTAAAGCAACACTCAGTGATCCAGCTTTGATATAACGAAGTGTAAGGTACAGAGGTGTACACTCTACATCACATTGCGCAACATTGCAGCGACTCTTTGCCGTTCGGATGTTGTGAGTACACTGCTCCATCCTGCTTATCATTCAGAATGCCAACCAGGAATCGCGCTGAATCACAATCTTTTGTCGGCTCTGGGCTTTTTGAACAATGTTTCACACTATTGATGCCTCTTTAATTATGGTTAAAAGAAATCCTAGAGAAAAAAAAAATTGCTTGCTCACCCTTTCATGTCAATTTCAAAAGCAATTTACCAACCCTTGAATTACCATTTTGATTTTTTTTTAAACCAGTGGATTGGGGGGGGGGGGGGGGGCACGTGCCCCCCCCCCCCCCCCCCAGTTACGCCACTGATTGGAGACCTATAACGGGGGAGGATGTGGGCGGGGTGTCTCCCTCCCATGCGACGGAGCTTTTGCATTTTCTGAATTGATAATCCGTTGCACAATGAATGAAATATACCTTACGTATACAGTATACGGGCGATAGATAGTAAACACGTGATGTATGTATAGCATCAGTGCTGCCAGAGCCTGGGTGCGATTGTTTTTGTTTTTTGTTTTTGTTTTTGTTTTGTTTTTGTTTTGTTTTGTTTTTTTTTTTTGTTTTTTTTCCTCCTGGTGAAAAAAAACAACAAAAAAAACCCAATTATTTAGCGTCCGGCGTTGAGGTTTGTTTGTTTGTTTGTTTGTTTGATTTATTTTTCTTCCAACACAATTTCATACATAAATCAAAATTATTTTCAGTAATATGACATGGAATATCAGTAAGCAGATTACAAGTACTTGATTCAAAGAAGGAAAATCGATGTGTAAATTAATTTCATTAACAAATCATAAATCGTATTACCAATTTTCCAAATAATTATCTGAGAAATTATGCGGAAGAAGGACTGCTACTATAAGCAAAAGCTTGAGCACGTGGCAGCCCAGGGACCTATCTACATAATACACAAAAAATTATATTGTTTGCGGAATGGAGAAATACTACAAAATATAAAACACTGTAAATACATTATGTTTTTTTATATATATGTATAGTGCATAGGTACGAATAAAAGTAACGTGAAATATGATGATGATGATGGTGATGTATGATGATGTTGACAGGGTAATGATGAAGAAAAATGTGATAATGAAGATGAAAGTGATAGTGGTGATGCTGAAGATAATGGGAATGAAATGAAATGATAGACACAGAAACATTGCGTATGTTTATTGTAGTTTTAAATCCAATTTACAGGAAAAGAAATGTGATCATACAAAAATATATATATTCAAATGCTATATTCATAGACTGTAATCTGACAGTAATGTAGTTTTCAATCTAGCCTTGAAAGAATATAAAGTTTTACACGATTTAACATAATCTGGGAGTGTATTCCAAAGATTTGGTCCATTGTGTCTTATAGATTTTTGTGCAATTAATAATCTGGGATTTACTAAATGAAAATTTTTCAGTCTGCGAGGTCGCTCGCAGACTGAAGCGTTTTTTTTTTTTTTTTAGGTTCTGAAGGGGGTGCGTTCGCACCCAGCGCACCCCCCCCCCCCCCCCCTTCCTGGTGACGCCCATGGTTGTGTTCAAAGAAAGGATGAACTTGCGAAGACCAGGTGACCAGAATGATCCATCAATTGGCACCTTGGAGGGAATCCATTTTATTATTTTGCGTAGAATGTATAAACAATCTCTTCCTATTGATTTGCCAAATACCACTTTTGCTGTCAGGTGAATGTACTAAAAAGCACCATTGTCAGACAAGGACTGCATAAATAATCATTACATCACAGATGCTTATCTCAGTGAATTTAAAACCAACATGCTCTGCTATTTTATATTTTCTTGCAAAATAAAAAATATCATTCAAACTCTAAGTCCGTTTCTGTTTTCTATGAAGCATTTAGAAAATACAGAACGTATCATTATAGCTATGAAAAAGAATCGTCTAGATTTTCATGTGAGCAAATAGCAAGCTCTTACACCATACTTCTCTATGTTAATTTTTTTCCGTAATGTACTATTCATTACTATGCATGTATTTGCTTTATGAAGCAGCGTGTGAATTGAGAAAATAAAGTTGAAAAGAAAATGCTCTGTTTGACTTTTTGGGGAGGGTCATGCTCTAAGTGGAACCCAAAACTGGGTTATTACTTCGTATCCCATGCAAAGGGCTATCACACCTTTGTAAAGCTCTATCAATTATGCTGTATTCTGGATTGTGCTGGTTATGATAGTGTTGATCAGATATTATGATGTTGAAGCGGCAAGGTCCCATATAATGTAGATCCTGTCAATAAATGAGGAAAATACCCGATAGAGGAGCAGTTAACCGTAACGTCACAATCATGATAAAATTGGACGGCGTTGCCAGTGACACGTACTGCCAAGTCAACATGTTAATAAATGTTATCTTTGCACCTTAAATCGAGACGATAAAAGCTGGTTAAGGATCCCTCCATTAACCTTTATCGGGCTTCCTCCATCGCTTCGACATAGAATCTTGCACGTCATCTTACTTTTTGACGCTAACTCCCTTAAGTGGCTAATCAAAATATCAATATTATTATGCCAGATGTGATCAACTAGGCCCCAAAAATTATTTTGAATATGAATTTTTAAGGAATGATGTGACTTTCATTTGACGTGCAATTTGCTGTAGGACATTATCAGGGTTTTACCAGGAAAAAAATATATGCTCACTCAATATGATAATGAAGACCCATTATGACACGAAATTTGATATAGTTACTATTTTCTCTTTTCCACAAAGAATTAATTTCATCTTACTTCGGCCCAGCCGCGCGTTTACATTCAATAGAAAAAAAAAACACACAAGGGACCTCAAAGGTAATTTTTTCTAGTCTAGTCATCCCATATTGTGTTTGCCTTGATCTGATGCACAAACCGATCCGTACCCACAGAAATGTGTAAATTGAACAGTTGGCCGCACTAGGAAGTCTCTTTAAAACTTTAGTAATACGAACTGTTTAATTTAAAACAGCTTGCTCAGATGGAATTATGCTCTAGCTATTGTATAGCTACTTTACTGCTGTATATAATTAATTCTTGGACTTCTCACAGTTACATGATTTTGTAGACCCATAGATTATGACGTCAAATAACCCCTATATTACATGAGGCATATATGATATAATTTATCAAATTTCCACTGATTTACAGTGTCCCATTAGTGTTTAAACCACTTTGGCTGATAGTTCTACTGCACAGTTATTGCCTAAAAGATACTCTTAGGGTACAGGTCCATACCAGAATAATCATAAAGGCTATCTAATGTCAAATAAATTTATCAAATCAGCAAGTAACGCGTCAAATGTTTTCGTAATGTGTAATACTGATTTTGCATGACAGATGCAAGCCATGTAACTGTATATCATAAATAGACTAGAAATGTCGCTATGGCGACTGGTATGCCTCCGCCATAATGCATGATTCTCCTAATAGGTCTATAGTACATTGTGGATAATGTGTGATTACATTTTCACAAAACTGGCAAAATATTGAAATGACAAGTTGTCACGTACCTATGTGTTGAATGTTCACCTTCCTTGACCTAGGTTTAGTTGGATGAATAGGAGAGCATGTATTTGGGGATTTAAGGACTTTAACTTGACTTTGACCCATTCATAAGTTTATGCATTGAGTAATTTTCAAGGTAGGGAGAAAAAGTAAAATTTCTGTATTGAATGGTAAATTGTTACCATTTTCATCTGGCCTTTGACCTTAAGATTCATACGATAATCACTGCCAGGCAGAACATGCATAAATATGTAGCAAGTTTCAAGATAACTTGAGCCATATCACGCTTCCAAGATATGGAGGTCTGGAAAAAGCTAGTTCAGCACTTTCACTTGATCTTTGACCTTTTGACCTTTGAGGCAAAAAAAAAAGGAACATTCCAGAGAATCTCTATTAGGTTATACGTGCATAAGTGTAAATAAATAATCTTGCTGGTATTGCATAGATATGAGGGAAATAGTAAAATTATGAAGTGTTGCCTTTGACCTTTGACCCCTGACCTTGACCCCATGAACCCTGAATTCTCTAGATAATCATTGCCAGTCAGTACATGTATATATACTATGTTCCATGAAGATACCCTGAACAATTTCCAAGGTACGGAGTAAAAAGTGAAGTTTTAATATTTCTACTTGACTTTTTGACCTTTGACCTTTAACCTCGTGACCCCAAACTTTCACCAGAGAATCTAAATTGGGTAATACATGTATACACTAAGTTTCAAGAAAATATCTTCAGGTATGGCATAGATATGGTGGAAATAGTGAGATTTTACATATTTGACCTTGACCTTGAGCATGTGCACCCAAAAGTTGCTAGGCACAACTTCATTCCCTAATACACATACATGCCAAGTTTCATTAGGATACCTCAAAAGGTCTGTAAGTTACGCTATCCACAAAATTCATTACGGACGGACGGAAGGACGGACGGACGGACGGACAACCCGAAAACATAATGCCTACGGTACCACTTTGTGGCGGAGGCATAAAAATTACCTCATCGAATGGGTAAATGTTAGCATTTCCCTTGGCTAATAGGCAATCAGTTTTCTGCCATCTTTCTCCACACTCTCCACACTTCAAAACTTACGATAACGTTTGTGTCTCAATCACCCCCACCCCTTCCCCGAAAAACAAGAATTATACACTGTATATATATTATATATAATATGGCTTTATTCACTCACGCCTTTTGTTAAGTCATTATATTTGCGGGTACTGCTATCAATTCTGTGTCTGTTTTCCGCATAACGACGTGATTATACATGTAGTTATCTATCAAATTCAATAATTGGTTATGTATACATGTGCTTCATTTTGCCAAATTAATTTATAAGTGAATGGCATATCTATTGAGATATAGACCCTTCTAAAAAAAACTTTACCAAAGTACTGAACACGAGCGCTTTAATGCCCTTTGATAAAAACAATCCAATCGAAACCCACAGTCGAGAGAGCATGCTGGGTATTTGCCAAGACGACCGTTTCTTCCTCGCTTTCTGCCATAAATTCAAGCGCAACTGTTAATTGTACATTCCTTGGTACAAAAGATTTCAAAGTTACATGGAATCAAACAGTGCTAATACAGTGCACATTTCACCAATTTAATGGCTGCACTAAGCAGTGCTAAATAGGAGTCTTTAACATAATTCATGTAGCTATACCAATTTTTAGTTTCTTCTCGGCAGATCTTGTGTTGTGAGACTGGGAGGTTACTGAAAGCCATAAAAAGCTGTACACATTATAAGGATAGGAACTCATTCTCTCATAACGAGTAGGCTCTTGACACGTATCTTAGCACATTGTAGGGACACAGTAAGAACAGGAGCAAAGTCCAGTCATTTTTCACTCTGTACAGAACAACAACAGTTCTTCGTCTTTATTTTGTCTCGTGGAGGGCGGCCTTCAAAAAACAAAACATTACATGCATAACAAAAACCAAACAGGTATAAAATCAAATCCTTTTTTCATTTTACACAAGCATCTCCCCGTGACCAACTTGAATTTATTAACGAAACTAAGGAATGGGCCTACGGGGCATTATGTCTGTACAAGAGGAAAATAATTTACATTAGAAATAATTTCTGGCACCTTCTTATAAACTGAACACTTTGGTAAGTGGTCATCAAATTGTACGCATCTCTGTATACCGCCACTCTTGTATCTCAGAAGGGGATAGAGGCTTCTAAACTTGCAACATACACTTATGTTGAAGAAATAGAGCAATAGGACATATATTATGCAGAACACTGAAGCATGACCAGTAAACAATCACCGTTAGGACTATTGTAGTCAAATACATTTGTAGCATTAAAGGAAAGAATAACTGGTAATAAAAAAAGCCCCACACATTGTAATAGCTAAGACATGATCCTATCATTAAAGGATCGAAGATAGTCAACAACAAATCACATCTGGTGTGTTCCTATTGCAGAAAAGTTGAGGGTTGGGCCTCGATCTTCCAAAGGAATACATTGTACGAGAAAAGGAAGACTTTTCCCTCTCTCAACGGGAAGGAATGAGTATGAACTTATGGAGCCTGCCTTGCAACACTTTTTTATCACAGTTTGTGCATGAAGAGTAACCGGGAAGTTTTGTGGGATGTCATTATGTAGTACACTGAACTTCAGACAGTTTTGGACTATTATTTCTGTAGACTGTTATTTGTGCAGGAGGCAAGAATGATAACGGTAAGTTCATACTCATTTCTTCCCATTGTATGTGGTAATCATGATGATGAAATGAATTCATCTCAAGGGGCTGTTTAAGTGCAGCTTGGGGCATTACAAAAGACGTTTCACCAACGTGCCCTATTGGTGTTCTGGGCTAGAGTTCAATTCTTTCAATCAATAGGAAGCTACCAATTCATATTACATTGTATTAGCCTGAGAGTTCAAGTTGATGTGCTATTACGTCATAATCTTGTGCTGCAGTCATGGGTGTAAAGTTTTTATGGCATTATTCATTACATTTTGGGGTAGTAAAGACACAAACACAAACCATGGCACAAAGAGTTCTTGCAAATGACAATGTTTTGAAATGATGACATTGATACAAGTGGAAAACATACTGTGAAAAGTACAGAATACATACATTTTCATGAAGTGTATTATCTTCACCTGGATACATCTGATAGACTCACTTGTCTTTTGCTGCATATTTGAAGTTTCACAGCATTTGCTATCTCTTGAGCGAAAAAGCTAGTACCCCTTACCTTGAGGTCATTCAAAATAACATGTAAGATATTGTGGCTTTTTATTGTTTCTTTAAAAGAAGTCATAAAACTAGGGAATGTCTGTTTGTCAAAAGCAATTATGAGACTGAAATAACAAAAACTTACTAAGGAAACAGAAACCAGCCAACACATTACAAAACATTACAACATGCACCATAATTATTTAAATTAACCCACAGCTAACTACGACACCCATATATGAAATAACACATTTCTCTATTTCACAATGCTACATAACATACTGCATAATTTAACAATTACTCATCGTTCAGACTTTCTCTTGAAATATTTACACAAGGGTTGAGGAGGGATGACGGAATGAAAAAAAAGAAAGAAGAAGAATCCTATAAATGTTGACTTCACTAACCATCCAGCAATCTGCCAACACTATTAGTATCACTGATGAGTAACACACAGATAGTATCTATCATACACAGCCAGCAGCTTTACAGGGAATAATATATACACAGATATATCTAGAAAAGAGCACTTATTCCATTGAACATAAAGAGGGAACAGAAATGAAGAAATGGCCTTGGGCATACAAGCATAAAAGCCCATGTTTCCCCACATGTAACAATCAAACATGTTTCAGGGCTGTAAAGGTGCAATTTTGGTGGAAAAAAACAGTATTGTTACCTCACGTGCGACAGACATGTGTAGCGATACATTTTTAGAAAAACACTATATTCCATGAAACCCAAAGTGTTTTTGGCAAAAGACAGTACAAACTCCTGGAAAAAGGTTAACAGTGCTCCATTTAACAACTGAATAAAATCAAACACCTGCCCTGGAACCTCAGTACAATGAGATAATGGTGGGGTTTTGACTCCCATTCTACCATAATCAATGAATATGAGAAAAGGACAAAATTAATATTCTGCAACATCTCCTTGGTGTGTGTGTGTGTTTTTTTTTTTTTTAATCTTTCTCTCATGGTCTTGATCACTGTATATTGCCTCATATTCAATAGGTATATTGCATGGAGGGTAATTATTATTTTCCCTTCAACTAATATCACATGACACTCACATTCAGCGAAGAAGAGCGCAATTACCTCAAAAATAATTTGTGTCTGTTACCCACTGATTTCAACGGAAAGGCAAAACCACAAGAGACTGTGTCTGACCAGAATACTTCAAATCTTGCTGCCTATAAATAACTATCTTAAGAAACACACACAGACAAAAAAAAAAAGAGGATAATCTATTCAATAATAGCATCATAGCACTTCACATGGTTTTCCTGTTGTGTGCTACATTTCACAATGTGAAGTTATGGAGCACTTACGGTGTGAGGAAAATCTTGTAAGTCGTGATATGTACAATGGTCCAAGGAAAAGCAACTTCAACATCACATGGAAAGCGACATTCCGTCCCATGTTTACAATAACGTCATCATGGCCAGCATGACTTTCGCCTCATGCTTGTGGGTGACTGACCACAAGGACCAACGGTTTTATGACAAAGTGTTTTTTGTCGTCAGAGGGTACCAGTGGGTAGATGGAGGGTACCAGTGGGTAGATGGAGGGTACCAGTGGGTAGATGGAGGGTACCAGTGGGTAGATGGAGGGTACCAGTGGGTAGATGGAGGGTACCAGTGAGTAGATGGAGGGTACTGTAAAACGAGGAATTTTCGCTTGCATTTTAATTTCGCAAATTTCGCGAGCGCCAAAATTCGCGAAATTAAAATGCACGCGAAAGCTTTTGTCTACACTACATGCATTGAATGCCAGTAGCAATTCACGAAAATTTCATGCCACGAAAAAGGATGTCGGCTCCAATTCGCGAAAATTTCATGCCGCGAATATATCATGTTTTACAGTACTTGTGAGTACACAGAGGGTACCAGCTGGTAGACAAAGAGTACCAGTGAGTAGACCAAGGGTACTAGCTTGCAGGCGGGTACCCACTGGAGGGTACCAGTGGGTAAACTGAGGGTTCCAGTGAGTAGACCAAGAATACCAGTGAGTCGACCGAGGGTGCCAGTGAGTAAACCAAGATTACCAGTCGGAAGGCTGAGGGTACTAGTGGTTAAACTGAGAGTTCCACTGATTAGACTGAGAGTGCCATTGAGCAGACCAAGGGTATCAGTGGGTAAAGCGAGAGTACCAGACTGTATGCAGAGGGTTACGGTGGGTAGACCAAGGGTGTGGTTGATGTACTGTGCAACGATCAGTGGGAAGCCTGCACTGTTTTCCTGGTGACACGGCTAATTTCAGAAGCTTTGATAGGAGATGAGCTGCAAGACAACTCATTCTAGATACAGGTGATAACGCAGAGCCAAAACTTGTCAGTGAATAATTGGGTCTATCTGTAGTAGGTAGGGGTCAATGGTTCCATCTTCAAATGAAAGAGATACATGTAGCTCCTTTTTGTTAATCAACACAATGTCCCAGAGATGCAATGATTTGGCTGGCACCACCTCTTCTTTGTAAGCTCAGCAGAAAATCTTCTAAATGGTGCTGGTTCCCATGGTAACTGTCACTCTAATGCCATCTCTCATGTGGACTTCATTCGCTTTGTGCCACCTGCTAGATATGAAATGGTCTGCCAGCCTGGACGGTTATTGGTACACCATCCTGACCAAAGGTTTTGAGGTAAGCTTCACAGCATCAGTCCTGCTTCTCCGCTGCAGGTGCCGTCGGTTGTGTGGCGGTACCGGCTGGGGGATTGGTGGTGGCCTGAGAGGGGGCGTCTATGGGTGCTGGGGCTTTGGGGGCACTCGTGCTGAGATCAGCTGGAGCAGCCTCACCTGAAACACAGAGAGAGCAGGAATTTTGCAACCATGTGAATAAAACTGTAGTTTCTTACTAGAGAAAATTGGTCTTCCAGTTCCTTCTTTTGTTCTATATGTCAGGCTTACTTCCACTTACCTACATACAATGTATTTTGGTCCTCTCCTACAGGAATTTCAAATCCTACAAAACTTCACAATTGGTATCATCATAATACACACATTTATGTGAAAGTTCGGTTCATACCATTAAATGCTCAGCTTGGAAAAATATATACACTTGGTATTCTTTTTTATACATATATATTTGCCATCTGGCCTATCTCACACCTTCAGGTGAGATGGTCATCAATGTGACTGTCCAATGTAATCATAAATTATCCCGTTGAGGACAGACTGAATGTGCTACAACACGCATTTCCCATACACACCTGCCCAAGTATACTTGGGACTCATCCTCAACAGGTTACAATTTGTGATAAACCTGCTGGATCAAATCAATTTTATGCCATGTAACTCCCATGAACCCTTGTCAAGATGGGCATTGCTCAGCTTACAACAATCTCTGAAATGTTGTCACATTTTTACAATTGTCTTTCAGGTTTGACAGACAATATCTACTCTTACTGGATATTCAGTACGAGTACATACAGTAGGGAATACAAAAATAAGCTACATTTCTTTAGTGGAGCTGCTATATGTACATACTCTATTAAACCAAAAAGGAAAAATGTAGGCAAGGGAATGCCGACAATAGATTTAGACAGCATGACAGAGCAAGCATCAGAGTTTATTTTCTCCATATACTGAGTAGCAGTCAGGAATTAAAACAGATATTCCATCATTTGCAAGTTCTGTCAGTGTCTTTGGTGGCACTACCATGAAAAGCACCAGCATGTATAGGGGCCTACATGTACATGCAATTTCTGCAATTCAGTATTATTCTAAACTGTGCAGTCTTTAAACCCTATGCTAAAAAAGAGTGCCATTGAAGGAGAAACAGCTGCTTGAAAGGACTAAGGACTCTTCCCTACTGAGTTCTAAGAGGCTAAGCTCACAGATAACGACCTTGTAAGCAGCATTGCAGTACTCTAAGGGCTGAACAGGTGTTTGTTTGTTTTTTTGGTAGAAAAACAGTATTTCTATCTTTTTCTCCAATAGAGGGAGGTGAGTCTAGGAATGATTATGTCCTATGAGGTCAATTCTATATGGTTAGCTGTTGGGATTCAGCATGGGATTCGTACCTTGTTCCTTTTCTGGCTTAACCTTGGTCTCAGCAATCTTTCCAGGCTCCAGTGTAGGTTTCTCTTCACTAATGAGGAGAGAAGATCAAAACAGAGGAAAAACAGCAATAGATTACATTAAATACTTGAAGATGAACGGATAAAGATAAGATAAAAGATATGGGAAAAATGAAGCAAATTGTCAAACTCTAATTAAACTAAACAAAGATAAATCATACAGCATTTCATAGTGTACAGTGACATAGGTATGCATAAAAAAACTAGAAATGTCGCTACGGTGACTGATGCCTCCGCCATAATGCATGATTCTCCCAATAGGTGTATAGTACAATGTCTTCACAATGTGTGATGACAGTTTCACATAACTGGCAAAATATCGAAATAACAGGTTTATCAGAAATATCTTGAATGTTCACTTTCCACGAACTGGGTTTGCTATAATTGTCTATTTAAGAGTACAGGTACACATATTTGGGGAATTGAAAATTTTTACTTGACTTCTGACCGACCTTATTATAAGTTTATGCATTGAGTATAATTTTCAAGGTATGAAGAAAGAGTGTAATTACAGTACAAAATATATCTTTTTTTTCATTTAAACCTAACCTGTGACCCTTAACCTTTGACCTTTGACCTTCTGGCTGGAAACTTCCAAGAGAATCTCCATTAAGTAATACATGTAAATATATTAAATTTTAAAACTAATAATGCAATTATTGCATATATGAGGGAAATAGTAACATTTTGAGGAGTTGACCTTGACCTTTGACCCCTGACTATTGACCCATGACCCCTAAATTCCCTAGATAATCCCTGCCAGTCAGTACATGCATATGTACCAAGTTCCATGAAGACACATTGAACCATTTGTGAGAAATGTGATATTGCAACATTTTCACCTAACCTTTGACCTTTTGACCTTTAACCTTATGACATGAAACTCTCTCTGGAGAATCTTTATGCAGTAGTACATGTCTACACTAAGTTTCAAAAAAATAACTGCGGGCATTGCATAGATATGGGGGAAATAGCAACATTATTAGCATTTGACCTTGACCTATTGACCATTGACCTCTTGTCAATGTCACTAAAATCTACTCAACTACTTGTCCCATCATACATCATCCTTGGACCAAGTTTGGTGAAAGCTGCTTCATCCAGTTTTGAGTTATCACGTAAACAGATAAATTTTAGGATTTGACCTTGATCTTTGACCTTTGACCTCTGTCCGATTTCACTGAAAAACTAATCAAGTAATTGTCCCATCATACATCATCCTCCAACAAAGTTTGGTGAAATTTGCTCCATACAGTCTTGAGTTATCGCGTAAACGGATAAATTTCATGATTTGACCTTGACCTTTGACCTTTGACCTTTTGCCGATTTCACCTGAAATCTAATCAAATCATTGCCCCATCATACTTCATACTTGGACCAAGTTTGGTAAAATTCCAGTAAATATTACTCAAGTTATCGCGTAAACGAAAGCGGACGGACGTACGTACGGACGTACGTACAGACGTACGTACGGACGTACGGACGGACGGATGGACAACCCGAAAACATAATGCCTCCGGCACCACTACGTGGCGGAGGCATAAAAACACATGTACCTCATAAAATCCCTGTTCTATTACGTGAAGATGTTCTTGATATCTCTGACAGATTATTCAATGCCTTTTCATAAAAGCATACCAAATTGCAGCAACATAATCATACAAACAAGGTGAAAATACAGTCGACCATAATTCATTTTGCATGTGGGATGAATTGATGTTTCATTCCCCATTTGGATATTTATGAGCTTGATTTTGTTTCTGTTTGGTGAATTTATAGTTGGTTTGTTTTCCATTAATTTTTCAAAATGTATTGTTATTCCCAGAATTTGCTTGTTAGTTTTTTTGTTTGTTTTTTTTTTGTTAGTTTGTTTGTTTTTTTGTTCTCTTTTATTTCTTTTATTTTTTTTTGTTAGTTTGGTTTTCTTTTTTGTGGGGGTGGGGGGAGGGGGAACCCTTGATATCCTGCTAAATATGCAATGCAATACTCTGTGGGTCTGTATGGCTATGAATGAAACTGCCCTGTTTCTAATCTGATCATCAAAATGAATGAATCAGTAAATGATTCCAGAAGAGAGGATCAAGACTTGCCTCTTTTTGGTCTGAGGTGCTGGAGTTGTATCCATGGGAACCGGCTGCTGATCAGCTGGCTTGCTTTCTTTTGTAGCATCACTTGATTTCGATTCTAGGAGAGAAAGACAAGAAAGCAAAAAGATAAACTTAAACAAAAACTTGCATCTCAAAAGGCAAAGAATAAGTATGAGCTGAGATGAGTGAGCAGGCATCAGTTTTCATTTTCTACATACACACAGTGGTAGGTCAGAAATTAAAACAGATATTCCATCATTTGCATGCTCAGTTACAAGACTGCAGTCAAAAGGATTCCATCTTGAATGAAAACACATTATAAGAGCTTGAAGAAAGCACTTTCACAAATGTCTGTTTTCAACCGATATAATGCAGGTCTTAAGACTCATTCATTCTTTCAGGGACAAAAGGCATCGTACCCAAGGCATTTCCATAGTTTTGTGAATAGACATTATCTGTAATAGACACGTTGATAACAAATGTCTTGCACTCAGACATTAAGTAATACAATTACAAAATAGTGATACATAAGAATTATCATCATCTTAGTAATAGTAATAATAACAATGATAATATGTGACCTGCTACACCAAAAGGATCCTTAAACCCTAAAAAGACTGGGCTATTTTGGTAGCTCGAAAGACTGGGGGGGGGCCTAAAGGGCCCCCCCTTAAGATCTCGGCTGTGGATCGCGCGATCGCCGCAGAAATTTGCACAATGGTAGTGTGCGATGTAATCTACAAGATCGTATATTTCAATTTTCCAAAATAGTCTTCTTTTATTTTATTTTGATTAATTATGCTAATTTATGCGAGAAATCAGACTTTTTTATCTAAATCAGTAAATAAAACTCCAAAAGTGCTCATTTTTGGTCTAGATATTCTTTGTAGCATTCTTAGCAAATGTACTTGAAAAAAAATTCGGTATCAAAATTAATTTCTTATTTATTTTATTGTTTTATGAATTTCTTATGTATTTCTTTGTTTTTTCAACCTTTTGTTTTTGTTGTTTTTTTCAGCAATATTTTTGGCAGACCCTTTTTGAAGCATAATACTACTAAAACAAATTGATTTTAGCCATTGAGAGTAAAAATAAGCATATTTATATGAACCATGTGATAAAACTCAATTTGTATTGACTTTGTACACAAAATCACATTTTTGAGCCATTTTCGGTCTCACGTGCATGTACAAAAAGTTATGTAACTTCAGAACCGTACCCCCGGGCGTCACAAATTTGGTGTCAAAATGTGCGGGAAACTCGAAAGAAAAAAGTCATAGAGCATTGCGGCGAGAGCATTGCGTGTTGCTGAGTAATCGCGCGAAATGTCGAGGGGGGGCCTTTTAGGCCCCCCCCCCCTAGTCTTTTTAGGGTTAAGTCGCTGACGGTTGAGCCAAGAAAATTGAGTTTGAATTCACATCATCAAAATTGGTCAAAACAATCAGATTTCTGTTTTTGGCATAATTTTGTAATCTTATGTTTTGTCTTATCATCTGCCGAAATTTTGAAGCTTACTGATGAAAGGAAAGGCAAGAAATCAGTGTTTTTCTGGGCCATGAGATTCCGACTTTCAACGTAACAGAAACATGTCCGAAGACTTGTATATAGCGCCGCAGCTATAGACTCCGCCCTTAGCAATGAGGAAGTGATCTTATTGGTCAGTGCGTGGCATCCTGATTAATGATTGGTTGTGGGTAGACCGTTGGCGCTACGCTTGAATGAACATCGCAGAGGTCACTAGGAGCATGCCTTCTATTGTCAAGCGGTGAAAACTGTCTCGCCTCCCCATGACCATGATAGCGTCGGAAGGACAACTTTGAAGGCGTTTTACTCGAAACTCTAATTTCCTCAACCACTTGACATGCGCTCATAAAATAATCAATATCTCCGCAAACCGAGTATCTTTATGAGCCATGCTATACATGAAATTAACGTAGAAGAGTAAGGGAATGATGTCATGCCATTTTCAGAAAATTTTCCTCCCCCGACTTTGGGATCCTTATGTTGTAACGGGTCACATATGACAATTATGACAATCCCCAATTTCTTTTATCAAAAGTGCTATATCACGAGAAGTGCAATTGTCACTGGTGAAAAAGTCACTGGTGATACTGTCACTAGTGAAATGGCAAGGAAGGAATGAGTGATGGCTGTACCTTTATCACCCTCCTTGGCTACGTCCTCCACCTTGGTACGTTTAGCCTTGTGCAGCCTGATGTCTCGTCTCCCGCCTTCCCCCTCATCCTCGCTGTCGGAGAACTCCTCATCACAGGCGATGCGCTTATCCTGAGCCATGATGGAGATGCGCTTGTCCGGGTTCTCCGCCTCGTCCTCCGCATCACTGTCGTCCGGAATTGCATCCTCCGGAATCGGCTGCATCTGGACTCCCGGGGCGTGGGGGATCATCCGCATGTTTTCGTACAGTCGCGTCCTTGAGTGGAATACAGCATGGTCAGGGGGAAAAAATGTCATCCTGAATAATCAAAAGATCACTTCTAAGGTACCCTGAACCAGGGTCCCTGTGGGATAAAAGGTGAGATCTAACCTAAGTCAGAACATCAAACATACTGGTATGTCTCTAAACACTTAATTCTGATTGGCTACTACTTGATTTATGTATGACTTTCTGACTTCTATTTGATAACTTGGAATCTTAAAATACATCAAGGCCATGAATGATGTTTACAAGAGCTTGACTTGACAAGAGTACAAACAGCACTGCCATACATATTTTTGTGCATCAGTATTTCTTTTCCCCATACACCCAGAGGGTGTGTCGGGAATTAAAACAGATTTTTTACCATCATTTGCACATTGTCTGAAAAAAAGAAAAAGTCGGTCATCCCATGTGAGACAAAACAATTTAAAATAAGTATACATGTTGAAACTCACCGTATCTTTTCAAGGTATTCGCCAGTGTTCTGATTCGTCATGTTTGATGGGCTGATGTGAAGCTTGAAGTCAGGTCCAAAGTACTCAAAGTAGTCATTGTACGGTAGCTCTAAATATGGAAAGAGCGAAGAGTGATGCAATATTCAAGAAATGCATATCCTGCTCTAAGAACATACCACTCACATTTTTTAACCCATTGACGATGGGCTGATTTTGCTACAACACGCATTTCCCATAGACAATCGCCCAAGTACACTCAGGACTCGTCCTCAATGGGTTAATATACAAATGATGCACAGGATAGAGTGCATTAGTGGAGATGTAGCACACTCGAGGGTATTTACAATGTAGTGCAACATGCACTCGGCTTCGCCTCGTGCATGTTTCACAATTGTAAATACCCTCGAGTGTGCTACATCTCCACTAACGCCACGAAATAATCCTGTGCATCATTTGTTTTATAAAATGAGTCGAAAACTAACAGCACTTTTCACGTACCTTTGTGGGTCAATACCAGCCAGCTACATGTAGCACTCGCTCAAGAATCAAGATGTCCAAAGATGTTCGTCCCAAACATTAATACGCATGTCGCACTCGGAAATCCCGCACATATAAGTACTGTACGTATAAGAGTATACATACGCCACACATGTTCATGCACAAGAAAGGCCGGCCGGCAGCCCGAACTAAAAGTTGTTTACAGGATTGACAGCGTGTATAGTAGCGCGCGAGGCACTTGTAAAACTGATTGAGTGCGCACTGCTAGTGTAAACATTGTGACGTCAGGCCATGCATGTTAGTGAGAAATTAAAGCACGCACGCGTGTCTCATTTCAGCACTTCCAATTGGCTACATTCTTGAACCCATTTTATAATATACAAATGATGCACAGGATAGAAATAATCCTGTGCATCATTTGTTTTATAAAATGGGTCGAAAATTCGAAAACTAACAGCATTTTTCAGCGTTTTTCACGTACCTTTGTGGGTCAAGACGTCCGAAGATGTTTGTCCCAAACATTTACGCATGTCGCACTCGGAAATCCCGCACATACAGTATAAGTATGATGGGGGGTTGGGTTTCCGGACACTTAAGTTCCCGCATGAAAACTTACTTATTTTACATAGAATATGCACCCTTTACCTTAAAGACTTGATATAGACCCCTCATATAGGCCTACTAGACAACATACTCTGAAAACGGCGTGAGAATTAACCTGCTAAATTGTTGGATTTGCCCTTCAAAGTGACTCCATGTATGCGTCCGGTCCCACAACGCTTGGTCTACTGTACACTGTACGTAATATGATACCGTACGCCACACATGTTATGCACAAGGGAAGAAAGGCCGGACTAGAAGTTGTTTACAGGATTGACAGCGCGTATGCATGCCATTCAAAGGAGCCGCCGCGCGCACAGACGATCCGCAATAGGATTTAACACGCAGTGCAATGGGACTGAGTAACGAAAGCACAGGTGACTCATTTCAGCGCTTCCTATTGGCTACATTCTTGAACCCATTTTATAACATGGGACATCACACTTCTGGTTGATTATCTCTGGTAATGAAAGTTATGTACACATTTGACACTTTGTGGCATTTTCAGATGATTTAATCATATTTGTCCACACAGTTGACAGATTTAGTCTTAATCCAATCAGTCTACCTAGACTTCATGTAGCCTGCCTAGCAAAGCACTATAAATACAGTATTTCTCAACTCATTGTTCTATCACAAAGCACAATTATACAAAGTTTGACTGACTTACACTTCATATATTTTCAAAATTTCTGAAAACTTTTAGGTCTTCAAAATGTGATCAAATGTGACATTCCAGTATGTCAAACTACAGTTGATTTATGCATTGATACAATGCACCTCACTCACGAAGGCATGACACATCAGTACTTTAAAAGTAAATAGGTCTATAGGTACTACACCAGCTCGTACTTTCGTGGTAGTTATTGAAGTAGAACTATCACTAGTTCTTCACCTATATTAGTTCCTTTTTTGTTTGCTTTAGTTTATTTTGACATAGTACATCAGAACGTTTACTTGAATACCATCAGCTTGAAGTCTGTCTTGATATATTCATCATTTGTACAATGCCAAATTTCAGGACCTGAACACTTTGGAAATATTTAACTACCATAATTTATATACACTGAGAAATGTAGATTCATTGCACTATATCTCATTCTGCCTTCATGAAATGTCAGTCTGAGATAATAAGATCTACATACTCCCTTTTGGGCAAATAACAGCCAAATTTCCAACTTCAAGTCACTATCAGCTCCGCTATAGGCCCTACAAACAACACATGACAAAATGATCTTCATAGCCTTCCCTTGTTTCACTTGTTTTAAGTAGTGGTTTTAATACTGCTTTGTTCCCTGCCTCTAAAGTGGTAGGATTTCTCAGAAAAAAAAAATGCAACTCACCATTTGCAATTTCCACTCCAAGAGCTGTTGAAGTTTCATACGTCCAGCACCTGGCCACGTTCCGTATAGTGTAACCACCCCCACCCATTAAGAGCAGGGGAAGGTTGTACTGCTTCATGAACTCTACACACTTGGCATGACCTGTAGGATGCAAGATAATGATACAGTGTAAGGGGGTGTGATGACCAATCAAATTACACTGCTGGAAATTTAAGTTGCGTATCAGATAAATTCAACAAATTTAACTGGCTTCTTACAAATAAATTAGTTTTAAATGTGAAGAAAACCCAGTGTATGGTTTTTTCTAAGTGGGGAATTTATGAAGATAATTTGGTAGTTAGTGTAAACAATCATACAAAAATTACAGTGGTTAGTACACGAGTGGAAAAAATCTTGTCTCGCATCAGAACGTTTACTTGAAACCATCACCCAAGAAGGTCTGGTAAAAACGTTTCATCACTTGCTAGCACCCATTGCCTCATACACTGTGACAAATTACTGATATTGTTCTCACAGACATGTGTAGATATATATCATCCCATTGTTGAAAATAAATCTAACTTCAAGATAATTCAACGCAGTCCATATCAATTCTTTACAGATTTGAATTTGATTGAATTAATTGAAATGAATTGAATTAAACTGATTTGATTTGATATGATTTGATTTGATTTGATTTGATTTGATTTGATTTGATTTGATTTGATTTGATATTGAATTGAATTAAATTAAATTAAATTAAATTAAATTAAATCAAATTGAATTGAATTGAATTGAACTGAAATGAATTGAATTGAATTGAAATGAACTGAACTGTACTGAATTGAATTGAGTAAAACTTAACTGAATTAAACTGAATTGCATTCAGATTGATTTAAATACTACTCTCTATCCAGTGTATAAAATCATTGTCAGTTGGAGAGAAGATTTATGGGGAATCCCTTCCATGGGGAATACCCTCTGATGACACTCACCTTTGAGAGTGAGATTGAAGCAGCCCAGTCTGTCTCCTGATAACGAGTCAGCCCCACACTGAAGGCAGATAGCACTGGGTTGGTACATCTCCATCACCTTAGACATGATCTATTACAATAGCAAAGAGGAACAGGAGCTCAAAATAATTATGAGAAAATGTTACATTAAGAATTGTGAGGCAATAGAGCATTGGTACAGTGCACCCCCGTTATAACGAACAGGGTTAAAACAAAATTCCGGTTACAACGAAGTAAAAATTCTGACTGGAACATTATCAGCGCTATGTTTTCAATTGTTTGTTCACTCCGTTTTCACAAAATTTCAATATAACTAAAGAAAACAGCCAGTCCAAGGACTTTGTTATACAGGAGTCAACTGTAATACTATAATAGTATAGTGCTGAATATTATGTGCTTAATCGCATTTGATTTCACTGGTTTCATTTTATCCTAATGTGTTTTCATTCACAACAGAAACACATGGATATAAGCTGGTTGAAATATAGAGCAAACTAGTGCCAGTTAATTAAAGCAAAATATTAAGAAAAGGTAACAAGCCCTGATTTAAAACTGGATTGAATCATCACTTTACCAAACTTTGTATTTTTGCATGTGTTTCAATTTGTGAAAAATTGTTGTCATAACAAATTCATCTGCATAAAATCATATCTATGTACAGTTTGTAGGAGGAATCTATAGTTAGTTTGCAATACACAACTGTTATCAGCTTTTTTGAATAATATTTCATCATTCAAAACGCTAAAAAATAAACAACAGTATGAGTAGCTTAATAAAAAAGGGAGTTAAAAATCACGCAATTTGTGGGTCTTCTTTTTCAGAAGAAATCATTTGCCACCCCAAGTCTTTCTCATACCATTCTCTTGAATGAAATGACTCAAGCATGTAATAACCACACTATTGACTTACTGGTTTGAAAATCTTCTCGTATGACTCGTCATCGATGCCATCCCGGAGAGGAAAGTTGACTGCATAATACTTCCCCTTGCCTGCTCCAATATCCTGCAAAGACAGATGCAATACAAATAAACTATGGAGAATTATGGCCTTCTCTTCGAAATATAGCCATATCCGCACTGCCTTCCTTTTGCAGCTATGACACTTTACACCTCACTACAAATTGTATATTGGTAGCTGCCCTCATTTGGGTTATGGCCCAGTCACAATGTCGGCGATCTGTTGGGGACTAGTTTTGGCCGGGGGTCGTCGTAGAAAATAAAGAATCCTTGAACAATCCTAGCAATAATCCTAATAAAAGTGGAGCAGTCACATTGTCTAAGATTTTTTCAAGGATTTTGACCGGTTTTGTCGAAAAATCGTGCGATTAGCCTCCGATCGCCTCCGATTGCATCGGAGGCGATCGGAGACGATATCTGCGATCGTCTTTTCTTTTAATTGGCATCTTCAAAATCTTCTGTCACAGCTTCCTGCAGCAAGAGCGTCTCAAACTTTTAGCGATCCGGTCGGAGGCGCCCTTATATACACAGCGATTTACTACGATTCCACCGTACGAATCGTCGGAGACGATCACAGAAAGCGTACGAATCGTCGCAGGGCGCCTCCGATTCAGTCGGAGGGCGCCGGAGACTACTCGCAGACATTGAATCTCAACCTGAATTTCCAATCCCACACAGAATCTTGCGACTAGTCTCAGATTATTCGGAGGACGCCTCCGATTAATCGGAGGGCATCGTAGGTCATCGGATATTGTGTCTGGGATGCCAAAAATGGGTGAAAAATCTTGCGAGCAATCTTGCAATTTTACGTTCAAAGTTAGGGACCGCGACGGGTGTGGCGATGCCTAAAAAATCTGCGACAAGCCGCAGGCGTCCGGAGAGCGCCTCCGACGGGTGCAAAATCGTGAGATCTGTCTCAAGATTTTGTTCAAATTTCCCGGGTTTTACCCATCGCCAACACATCGCAACTGATTTGTGACTGGCCCATAAGCATCATTGGGAGTCTAGAACAATCAGAAGCTGATTAATGATAAGTGGGGACTATAAATGTCTTAAAGGGGACCTCCGGATGATTTTCAGACTTTTACATTTGAACAGCTATAAATCAGTTAAACTGAGTACAGATTTTCAGAATTTATAGTAATTGGGATAAGGAATGAGAATGTTTTCAAATTTTATAACAAATTGCAATGAACAAGGATGATGATGACGTGCCAGCCTCACCATAAGCATGATAAGAATGCATGAGTTGGGGCTCAAGGAAGCAGAACAAAAGAAGAAGGCATGCATAGATTGTTCACAGGTGAACTTGGTGAGCAAGTGGTATTGTAATGGAATTACACTGCGACATTTATGAAATATATAAGGCTCTGATGTCATCAACACCGTTCAGTGTAATTTGTTTAAGATTTTCAATTTATTGGTTTCTCTGCTCAAGGACCACAATAAATTCCACGTTTCTATACATGGAGCTGTTGATTTATGTACTTCATGATGTGAAATTATGAAAATCGTCCGGAATGCCCCTTTAAGTGTCTAACTAATTGTCTCACTTTCTTGTAGCAGTGGTCGTCTATTTCTTTATATATTCTTATGTATCATAATAATTGACCTACGATGTTTCTTCAAATTGTATTGTATTTTGATATTGCTTTATAATTGAAATAAACCAAAACTGAACTGAATTGAACTGATTATATTAAAAATATAATGTCTAATGTGTTAGACACACTCAAGCACTGTATTTCATGTAATATGCCAGAGAAGCATTTACTTGAAAACAAAAACATAAACAAAACAAAACAAGTACTAAAAATGTCAAAATCACAACTCGAGTTATTTTTGGGACAAGTAAAGAGAAAAATTATAATAAACAACAAACTAACTGGAGTTCATACACTAAAAATTTTTGTTGTTCACTGCTAAAATAATACTTTGTGTATCATTCTGACTTTAAAAATCCACATTTCAATGACATATTTTAAAGGAAATTTAAACTCATCAGTACAAGATAAAAGGTATTCTTTGCAGAGTAAAAATGCTCTCTGTCTTTACCATGGCACATTGGACTTTCACTTTATAAAGTAATAAATGTCCACTCACTCTCAGGTCACCGGTCCCTGGGAAGTATTCCCCGTATTTGTGGAAAGAGACCGTCATGACACGGTCTGTTGTGTAGAAAGCTTCTTCAACCCCATCACCATGGTGGATGTCAATATCAATGTACAATACTCTCTGATGGTATCTTTAAATCAAAAACAAACAAACACACATACTTATGTAACAGTCACACTAGCTGATACATCAAATCAGATAATGTGAACTTAACATGTTTGCTAGGGTAGAAATTATCATACAGATATTTAATACCTGTTTCAGGGCTGCACACTACAAATTAGTATTAAACCCATTTTTTCTGTTGGTCCGACCTCTCTGTTAGACCAATATGTACCGTGGCTTTCTATTTTTTACTGGTCTATTCCTGAAAAAGTTAAATAGTGGTCCAACAGTGATTTTTACTGGTCAGGAACTGTCGTACCAGTGCCAGTATGCAGCACTGCCTACTTAGCGGTGTAATATAACATTTGACATCCATGTGGGAGTTCTATTTTCCCCCACAAGATTGTCTTCTCCTGAAGTCTTGAGTCCTAAGAGGGAAAATATATCTTGCAAGAGACTGTCAAGTGTTATATTACACCAATAGACAAGGCAATAATTTTGTTTCATCATTATGGTCTACAAAAATACACACCATTCTATTCTACACTGTAGCCCCGTCAGCAGCCAGTCAAATTTGGGAATTATATGGCCTGGCCTGGCCTGACATCACTGCAGGCAATATTTACCTTTCTAATCCTTATTATAGTGTTCACATGATCGCATAATGACCAATCATCCACAGAACTTTGGATATGTACAATTGTTGTAGACCATTTAATATTCCCATTGATAACAACAACAACAAAGAGATAGATGATGAAAAATGTGGGTCTGTCCATCTTTATATTTACAAACGTTCCTACTCATGAATGTTTCTACATCATTCACAATTGTAAACCTCCCACCCATCTCACAGACTTTACTTGGCAACTACAGCACAGTTTATAGCAAATCAAAAGAACTGCTTTTCTCTACTTTTTGTGCAAATGTCCCTGTCATGATGCATGTACACATGTATTTACTTGGTAACTAAGCAAGATTGTTTATCATGGCATAATATGATGAACTTGGTGTGAACATTTGATTCTTTGGTACACATGTATCTCATGTACTGGTCTAATCAAGCCAATGAAACTTTAAAACACATAGAGCCTTGAACATGGTCAATATGATCCTTCTCCTCATGGTTCTCCACTTAGGATTTGCAATACTCAGCAAGACAGTACCAGGTAGTCATTATCAACCAAGCACATTGTAGATCAAGAAGAAGGATCAGATGAAATAAAAGCCAAGTAATGTGGGGTATTGTGGACTTACTTCAGCAATTCAAGGATAGCCAGGACGATGTCATTGACATAGCAGAACCCGGAGGCTTCAGATTTCTTGGCGTGGTGAAGGCCGCCGGCCCAGTTGATGGCGATGTCTGTCTGCTGTTTGTTCAGCTTCACCGCCCCGGCCACCGAGCCGCCAGACGAAAGTTGGCAAAACTCGTAGAGACCGTCAAACACGGGGCAGTCCTCCCCCACGTTGACTGGGTGGAAAGAGAAGTTCAGGTAGAAAATACAGTTGCATGAAATTTAAGAATTATATCAAAAGCATAATTTCATCTTTGGACATACACTTTTCCCTAGATGGAATGCATTTCAAACTTCATCATTTTGTAATCATCCCAACCCCATTACTAGTACTTGAATAGTTTCAAACTATTATTACAACATCAATGAATTATCTTTTAAATAGTTTATCCCCATTCTCTTTTCACACACAAAAAAAGCACTGACAAGACGAACACTAAGGTGTGCTGCTATAAAAGAAAATAAAATCATAAGACCTGACTGTCCCTTTAAAGAATTGCATTATTGTGCTTTGGAAAATTAACTTTCGTTTGACATAAAGATTTCAGTAGACAAAATATTGACCAATCTTCAAAACAAAAATTTATAAGCCTTACAAATAATGCAAATCTTAATATGTAAAATTAATACAACATATGTAATGGTAAATGCACATGCATAAAATATTATAGATTCTCACTTAGCGTATAAATCAAATAGTTCACTGAAATGATGCAATATTTGTAGAGAGAGATTTCATAATTCTCCCTTTTTTTCTTTTCTTTTTTGGTTCCTTAGTTTAAATTCAATTACTGGTATCACATTCTCAGAAGCACAAAGTGGCACTCAGAAAATTGACCATGACTATTAAAAGCTAGTTAATAATTCTAACTGCAAAATTTATTCAAGAGTACATTTGTACTTACACCTCTGCATCTGCTTTGTGTACTCCGACATGTTGTCTGGTCTGATTGTACGAAGGAATTTGACGTAGTCATCGCTGTGATACTTTGTCATTTCTTCCATTACCGCTTTGTGTGGTCTCTAGAATTACAGCATGATTCAGTGAGGGAAAAAAAGAAACATATTAATCTAATGTTACTCAGATTAGCATTGGATAAAGTTGCAGTATTATCAAGAAACACAAGGTCCACTTTGTACATCTCTATCATGGTGATGACTCTACCCAAATCAAAATGTTCACCTCCTCTTTTAACCCGTTGAGGACGAGTTCCGAGTATACTCAGACAGGTGTCTATGGGAAATGCATGTTGTAGCAAAATCAGTCCGTCCTCAATGGGTAAAACGACACTAGCATGACTACATTCCTCCATTCCAGAGCAAGGAATCAGTTTGTACATGTATGTAATTTCTATCCTTTGGAATTACTGTCTAAAGTAAGCAGGAAGTATAGAACAATTAGCTTTACAGACATATCATACAAATGAAAATCTATTTCTTTTTCTTCTCTCCATGTGGATACAATTAATCCAAACATTCATACTGTACATGAATAATTCATGCTCTATGATGTATTTACTCAAGTAGTTTCATTTCTACTCTCACTTAATAGCAATTTTTCATTAACTGTCACAACCAAAAGTGTCTTCGAGCAGAGTTATACAGTAATTCTGTTTTACTGCTAATTTCAACAATCTACACCATGCATGCTGTAAATTGTGACAACTCACGTAGATTTCCATTTTGCGATAGAGGCCATAGTTCAGAATGAGATTGTGAGTCATTCGGATTCTGTGTGGTTTCATTGGATGTCCTTGGCCATAGTAGTAATTTCCAACATCCCCTGAAAACCAAATGAAAAAAAGAATCATGAATATAAAACAATAAAATAAAGCAGATACAGATGAACATGTGAAAAAGAATAATTGCATAAATATTCAATTGGTTGCACAGGAAAAAATAATTAATGTGTGTCTACACTAAATAGGGTCTACACATGCACAGCAGCTTCCTAACATTTTTTTGTGAGATAAGAAACATTAAAGGGTGTGTACAGTTCTGGTCGAGGTGAAGATTTAGCTTTTAACGTTTTGCGAGATATTCAGAAACCACTCTATGAGATGTCAAAGAGCATGCAGTTCTATTAAGGGGTATCAAAAGTTTACTCAATGAAAATCGGTTTTGAAATGGCTGAGATATCCAAAAACAAGGTGAAACAAAGAGACCCCAATAAAGTTGTGGCATGTTGCCTTTTATTATTAGCACTTTTTTGGATATCTCAGCCATTTGAAAACCAATTTTCATCAAATAAACGTTGAATCCTTCTTAGAATTACATGCTCTTTCATATTTCATAAGAGGCTTTTCATTATCTCACTTAGGAATGTTCAAAACATGAATCCCTACCTCAACCAGTACTGTAGTCTCTTTAAATGAAATATGAAAGAGCAGAGGGATTCAACATTTACTTGATGAAAATTTGTTTTGAAATGGCGTAAAAAGGTCGAACGACTACAGATTAATCTACATTGTACATATGATATACTTAATAGACACGTCTACATTGTACGCTACGTACAGTAAATTTACATGGTCTACATTGTAGTAATGTGGCATCACCATCGCTGCAAAGTCATTATGTAGCGTGTGGCAATGTGTGGTGAACTTAACTTTATGCATCCCAAAAAAGAGAAAGAGAGAAGGGAGAATTCGAGAAAATGTGCCAAATATATTTGTGTACTAGCCTGGTACTCTTTACACCTGAAGCAAAAAGAAGAAAAAAAAAAAGACCTGTGGCTTCAGAACATTTTGTTTGCCCAGTTCGGGCAAGCATTTCTTCTTCTCATTGACATTGTTCAAAAATACTTGCCCGAATTTGATTTTCACTTCCCGTCCCGGGGCCGGGCAACTGGCCAAGGCAGTGCTTACAATGTGCACCCTGTTGGAGTATATTTTATATACTGTGTAGGACCTACTCTGTTTCCTAGCTTGAAAGGAGCTCTGCTGAGTAGTCTGCCGAGTTTCAAAAGTACCCGGCCGCGAGCCGAACACATGTACACAAGGCCAAGGGCCAGCGGGAGCAGCATGCAGCACTGCACTGGTCTGGCCGCGCACTGGCCAAACCGAACCGACAAGTTTGGTGACGCCGAGTCCCGACAGTGCTGCATTGCGCTGCTGCTGACTGAAATAAACGAGTTCACCTGCTTTTTTCAGATCCTCTCTTACTGCACAGATATAAATCGCCCATTTTTCCTCATTTCGGCACCAAATTCACAACAAACATTCACAAAATGACACTGACACTTTAAATAACTTATTTCAGTCTGATTCATAGGTAGCTGGGGCTTACCATCGTAATAATAGCAGACTCTTTTCTTTGTACCCGTAGACGCCATGCCGGTTGATGATTCGCCGCCGACAAACACTGTGCTCTTTTTCCGTAGTCCCACATGTACAAAGTTGTGAAACAATGCAAACCTATTTTACGCTGGCTATGCACGCAAATCATTAAGCCTTTGTGATGCTACGGGTGTATACCTTGGTGGGAATCAGCGAAATACAGCTTCGCGGCTCATTTGATACGATTCGTGGTTCCCGATCGCTGAATTCAGTGTTCCCGATCCCGCAACATTTTTTTTTTCCCGAGAATCGATGAGAGAAGCCAGCAGCAAATTAATGTTTACCTTTGGGAGTAGTGATTTAAAAAATATTCGAGATATCACATCTGATACGTATTTGTAGATTTGTTGTATCACAAAACATCCTATATAATACATAATAACAGTGAAAATGATAATAGTAATATAACAATTATAATAATGATAATAATAACAGTGGCAACTTGTAGGACCTATAGCACACAGTAGGTCCACTTTCCAGTGCTCACCGCGCTTCAAAAATGAAAAGATATATATACATGCATATACATGCACAAAAAACAATTATATACCAAATAAAGAATATATATATACCAATTAATAATACAATATTATATATATATATATATATAATGCATTAAACCTATTACATAAAGAGATAGACCACTTCTATCAGTAATTTTCTCAAAAAAACATAACTCTAGTCAGTTTAGTCAGGAAACATTTTATTATAACTATTTTTCACTTTTTTGTGTATTTAACAATACGATTATTAATTATATGGATTCATTTTTTTTAAAGTGGTTGTTTCTATCCCTAAGTCACTATTATTCTATAGCACTAATACTGGGTTTTTGTTTTATCTGCAATTGGTAAATTATGCCTTTAAGTGCAATTGCTCACCTACACTTTATTTGTCACAGAAAGTGGGCAAACATATATGCACTTTCGTCAATAGTCTTTAACCATTACCATTCAAATAATAAAAATGCAATGGCATATCATAAGTTGATATTGCTGTACAAAGTATAAAGAAAATGATCTCATACCATTGTATTTTGGACACAATGCAGTATAACAAGAGTCAGTTGATTATTGAATCACACCAACAGGGGCGGATCCAGGAATTCCATTCAGGGGAGGGAGGGAGAAAAGAAAAAAACTCGTCGCAATCAAAACAACAAAATGAAAGGGGAAAAAAGGACCTCCCGTGCCGTTTCTTGTGCACTTCTTGGTTCCATCGGCTGACAAAAAAAAAAGAAAAAGAAAAAAAAAAGCTTCAGGGTAGTTTTCTGGCTGCCACTATAATCGAAAATTCAAAGGCGCCTTCTTTCATTTTCATTTTTTTTATTTCTTTTGTTTTAAGGATCGTACCTATATATAGGGCCTATGCCCCCCCCCCTCTCCCGCACTAAGTATAATTTGTTTGTCAATTTGTAATTCTTATAAAGTGAAAATGTAATACAATTGGTACAGTGAAACAGAGTGCATGGAATCATGATAATTATGATGATATAATAATATATTCTCACATGAATTATATCTTTTTCTATTATTTATAGAAATATAACTCAATTACAATACCGCTTCCACAATAACAAGTTCACCTGGGTGTAATCTATGCATGCTTTCTTCTTTTGTACTGCTTCCTTGAGCCCAAAATCACTGTAAATTATGAAATTCTGTACTCATTATAACTAAAATATAGTTGTTCAACTGAAGTAAAAATGTGACAATTATCCGGAGGTTTCCTTTAAACCATTTTACTCAGTGTTATAGCTGTAGTGTGTATCATACTGCAATCCAGATCACGATTAACATTTAGACACTAATAAAAAGTGATACAGATCATGCAGGGAGGAAGGCCTATGCACTTCTTTCGTCAAATACACTTGTAGGCCTATACATTTTAACTAGGTATTATTTCAATTGTACTTTGTATTGCTGCTGACCTATAACGAAAGGTAGGACAGTATTATTTTTGGAGGTGTCAAATTTAGGTGTCAAAGGTGCAGATAAATTCAAAACATATTGGTCGTTAAAAATTTGATTATCTTTTTATTTTGATTAGAATTCCTTCAATTTGTGATTATTTTGTACACCTTTCCATCAAGTCAGCATTCAGGGATGAAGGTGCAATGGCTGTCAATCATTATAAGCGGCCCAACTTTCATTTCAAATTCAGGGCCTGCGTTTAGACCATCATTTGATACTTGACAGCAGAGAATAAATTTGAAGAGCAGAGAATACATGAACCGCTCATCAAATGAAATATTTGCATTTTATTTATCAATAGGTATATACTCCGTTTGAGACAGTAGTATTCAGTTGACAACACTTCGAGCCGGTGTCGAGCTTTTTGATGTTCACTCACGGATTGTTTTTATGACGATCTGTCTTGCTCTCCTGACCCCCCCCCCCCCCCCTCCTGCACTTCTGTGTGTGTGTACATTTTGTACTAGTATGTGCGCCCGTGTTTGTGTGTGTGTGTGTGTGTGTCTCGCTCTCTCTCTCTCTCTCCCCCCCCCCCCCCCCCCACCCCCACTCCTCAGCTATCCACGTTGTGACGTATACGTCAGCAGTACTCACTGACGACTACATGTATAGTACGTAGTCGACGATGCCAGCAACTTCTTTCAATACGCCGGTGTGTTAAGTGACAGTACTTATTTGCCCGAGCCAATTTCTTTTTGGAAATCACCACGATTTTCATGGTGTTTGGCCATGGCGAGTCCACGGACGAGAAGAGTTTTAAAGGACCTTCGTCTGAAACATGGAAATAATGTAAGTGTTCGGTTAAGTTTGATAATAATTTAATTTTCACGATACCATGACGGATGCGGCAACCATTGGCATTGCATTGTGTATGTGTGCACACAGCTACAGTGTACAGCTACACAACACAACACAGCTGTACCCTACACTGATCACAACATTCACTACTGCAGCAAGGAGAGCTTGGAGTTGGAAGCCCCACTGCACTGGTCACCACATCACACACACAGACTCACACTTCACAGTAAAATTTACCGTTTTACTGACTATACAGTACGTACACGTACTGCACTGTAATTCCCTACAATGTACACTGTAACTAGTGTACAGTAGGTCGATGTTAGATTGCAGGGTGTAATTAACATCCTCAGCTCGATGCAACAAAATCACCAGGGCAGGGGGGTGTTTCACCAAGGAGGTTTTATACATGGACTCTGGAGTTTCAACTGGCTGTAATTATTCAAACAGTTGTCAGATTTCTATTGATGTACAAAGGAATTCCACAGGTGTACTTGTGCCTTTGATGATCGATGTTCCTTGCCGCTGTCTTGTGGAGATCAATTTTGAACGTTATCATAATGTTGGCCATATTTTGCTTATATATTATCTATGAAATGAAATGAAATTTCACTTAATGCTTAAGCATGTAAAACAAAAGACAATTCGGTCCAGAAATTTGCGCATAAGTGTAAATCAGAGCTGTATCATGTGAAAACGTTTGGTAATCATGTAGAAATGCACACCATGCACATCTACCATTTCCTTCCTTAATTTGTTAATGAAAACTTCTTGTAGCTATCAGAAATGTCAAGATGGACCATATCTGACGGTTTCATGAAATTTCATAGTCAATTACAGAAGAAAAGTAGCCAATTTTGACTCAAAAGTACGCCGATCGACGGCTGTGTCAGCGTAGCATGATGGATGATCGATTATGTGGAAGAGCGATATAACGATGATAATCGATCGTAGTAGTCTGTGATACAGCCGCTTGTTTGGTGTTTAACCACAATAATTACGTCGGCTCGACAGTAAAATGTGGAAGAAAGAAAGTGATCTTGATGCGTCTGTTTTTTATCGTTTTAGTTAATTTTCTCCTGCGTGTGACTGTATATCTGTCAACATTTTTGCTGACTAAATGATGGATAGATAATTATGTGTACAAAATGTCAGTAAAAGATATATGAAAAAATGGGAATTATCTATCCATCATGAATATTGCACAATAAAATAGATTTTACTACAAAACAAAAGCAAATACTGGGGTTGCAGTTTTTTTATACATAATTTTAAAAAAATGAAATGGGAAAAGTAAATACTATCATAAAGACAATTACTTTCTACTACTGTATAAGTTGAACCTATCAATTAAAAACAAATTACTATTTCAATTTCAATATTCTGTTTCTTTTTAGGTAAAATGAGCACTTTATGAGAAGTCCACAATATTAACGTTAATACATGATTGTATAACATAACATGCACTTTTTGTAATACTATTCTCATTAATTTATTATTTGAATTAGGCCTATAAATTATGTAGATAACTAGAAACAAATCCCCTTTGAATTCAACTTCCTTCTCATCTTCTTTTCTCTTTCTCTCTCCCTCCTATTACCGTAATAAATAGCCTAACCTTTTTCTTCCACTTTTCCTTCAACCTCATTCTATTCCCTTCAACACTATTCAAATTAAGTTATAATTATCAACTTTTGTCATGATAAAATCGATACTTGCCAAAATATTTAGAGAAAGGATCGATGTCTAAATCCTGGCATGAATAATCTGTATCAATAATTTGAAAAGTGATGATTATGATAGTGGTAATGAAAACAAGGAAAAGTAGAAATTACGCGGTGCGTAATATATGTCCCCGCCGGAAGTAGCATTTTGTAACAAAATGTGCAATATAGGTCAAAAATCAAGGTCAAAGGTCAAAGAAGTCAAAGGTCAAAATTCTGTGTAGAAGTTTTGAAGCCCTCACCTAGTGCCATCACATAAAGCAAATGGAATCGAAATTGGGTTAGAAATGGCGAAGGAGTAGCATTTTGTAGCAAATGTACAATATAGGTCAAAGGTCAAGGTCAAAGGTCACAACTGAAATTTTGTGTAGAAGTTTTAAAGCTCCCATGTAGTGCTATCATATAAAGCAAACAGAATCAAAATTGGCTCATAAATGACAGAAGTAGCGAATTGAACATTTTGATCACACACGGACGGACGCACGGACGCACGGACGCACAGACACACACACGTACGGAGCCCGTTTCATAGTCCCCTGCTCGAACTCGTTCGGCGGGGACAACAAAGAACCATCACAATAGCTCACTTGGACCTTCGACTCAGGTGAGCTAACTAAAAAAAAAATACGAAAAAGAAAATAGGGGCTACACGTATTGCACGAGTCAAGTTCGATATTGTTAGTAAGCGGCTAATTAGAGACTACCAGAATCGATTATAATCGTTGACATCGTTCTCAGCGAAATCGGTGCACTGCTTACATCGGAGACTATGTTCGCGACCGACGTACTTTTCAACTCCAATTTCTCATTTTTCTTACCTTTTCGGCTTTCTAATTCCACGAAAACTCTCTGATATGGCTCAATTTAGCATCTCCAATAGCTGCACAAAATTTTATTGACAAACGGCGAAGCGAACGGTAGGTGTGCATTTCTACATGATTACCAAACGTTTGAAATTGTACTTTCCTAGAAAGCTGGTTTTATCACTTTTCCGCTTAGTTTCCACAAATGAAACTAATATGGAATAATCTTCAAGTATAATTCTTTATTGATAGATACAGTGTATATCAGATTAGTGACCGGGTACAATGTATGACCAGTGGAGTATTTTTCATCTTTATTTCAGCATTTTTTGCTCAATTTCTATTTGCGCATCCTCATGTCCGCCCCCCCTTCAGATCTCGCCTATGGAACGCGTGATCGCGCCGAAAATCAGCACACGCGACGCCCACAACGTATACTATCAAAATGTATGGTTGCTTTCTCCGAAAAATTTTTCTTATATTTTATATTAATTAATTATTGTAATTTACAATTGTATGCATAAAATCAGTTTTGGGCTGTAAATCACTTATTAATGCTCTAATTAAGCTAATTTCTTTTTTAAAATGTTTCTTATATCATTCTCCTGAAACATAGGATAAAAAAGAATTTGTATCAAAATTAATTTCTTATGTATTTGATTGTTTTTCGACCTTTTGTTTTTGTTTGTTTTTTGGCCAAAATTTGTCACAGACATTTTTCGAAGCTTTATTATGCTAAAATAGATTAATTTCATCCATTCTAAGTCAAGATATGAATTTTTATGTGAATTAATTGAAAAAACACAATTTGCATATTTGGATTTGTACACAAAATCACGTTTTGGAGCAATTTTGGGGTTGACAAATTTTTTTCGAACGGGCGTCGCGTCAAAACGGTACGCGCGGGCGCAACAATTTTGGTAAGTCATGAAACATCGCGGCTGGAGCTTATCGCGCTGCAAAGATATTGCGCGAAACGTCGAGGGGGGGGGTGGATTCCGCCCCCCCCCCCAGCCTGATTAGGGTTAAGAACAGCTTTGTGAAACACCCCCCTGTAAATATTGCTAACGTTAGTAGAGAAAAATTATGTGTTCTGAATTCTGTCACTGTCGCGCTGCCTCTCTCTACAGTTTTTCTACCTATCTAAGATTTTGGTCTTGTGTGGAGTAGGCCTAAGGCTAACATGTTAGGGCTTAACAAACAAAACATATTTTGATTCTAAACTGCTGCGACCAGCCCAAACGCGGAGTACTGTGCACAAGGAGCACCCCGGGGTAATACACGTAGAAATCTAATAAGTCTATCTAGACTTCATATTGAAGAATGCCAGATTAAGGAATCATATTTTCACTTTGTTGTATTTCGTCTTGTGGTTTCTTGATATCTCACAAAAAGTTAAAAGCCTAATTCTCATCTCCACCAATACTATAATACCAAACCCTTTTATTACCTCCGCCAAGGGGGGAGGTTATGTTTTCGTTACCATTGGTTTGTTTGTTAGTTGGTTCGTTCGTTTGTCCGTGTGCAAAATAACTCAAAAAGTAGTAAACGGATTGTGATGAAACTTGCAGGAAAGGTTGAGAATGACACAAGTAACAAACGATTCACTTTTGGTAGTGATCCGAGAATTTTGGGGGAATTTATGAAGGATTTTTTATATTTTGGCAGGTAGGGTCAATGAACTAGGAAGTTCAGGCTGGGCGCATTTGAGGTTTGCATGCGCGCACTAAAGCGCGTGCTCTAGTTTCTGCTAGGGCGAGGCGCGCTGTGCAGCTGAGGGTTTATGACGTAACAAAGGCTTCTATGTTGGGAAATCAGGCGGCTTTCAGCACACAATGCAGTACGTATGGGTAAAAATCACTGATCTCAAACAAGATCAGTGCGGGTGGAAATGGGCTGCATGCTTGGCAGAGGTCTGCGCTCTCAGAGTGCTTTTCTAGTTCAACATGTCATGTTGAGACATTATTCATGTATGTACATTGTATGCCATTCAGTTTGTAATGATCATAATCCAAACAACTTCAAGTTTTGAAAATTACTCCCCTCCTCCTTCTCTACCCTTTCCCTTGACCATACAACTGTGTACATCTACATGTACTTTAATTTCATTCTCTTTGACTTTCCAGAGTTGTTTTGAGTGCAATACCCACAACCCACAATGGGCCAGTGTCAGCTACGGAATATGGATCTGTCTAGAGTGTTCTGGGAAGCATCGAGGACTTGGGGTCCACCTCAGGTCAGTTAAGTTTCAGCTCACTTCTTCAGTGCCAACTCAAGAAATTATGTTCTACCAACCCATGTACAGGGATGCCAAGTTCAAAAAATTTTTATGAGTGAGATTTTCATGACTCGGCATCGCTCGGCATCTCGGCGCGGAAATGTGCCAGTGAGCGAGGGTGTGGGAGGGGTTTTTCCCCCCTGTGGCCTCCCATGGTAGGGAGCTTTTTCAATTTTTAGCTCTTAATGGTGCGATCAGGTGCATACTTAAGTGACCATTTTTTACTTATTTTGAAAGACAAAAGGAAAATGCACCTTCAATTGCAACTATCACTTTAATCTTTTGAGCTATGCTCATTATTATCTAGGCCAAAGTTGCAGACTTCGCCCGATGCGTGAGAAAAATGGGTGCCATGCATGAGATCGTGAGACGGCCCCTAAATGCTTGAGTCTCACGCAGAATGCATGAGACTTGGTAGCTCTGCATGTACAACTTGTACATCTTGTAGTTCTTCAGGATTGTAATCTGTTCCAGGAATCATAACTCCTGTTTTAAAGGCAGCCGATCGCCATCCCTAATGGTACGTAAACTCCGAACGACCGAAGTTTGTGCATGGAGCTATCTCTGTTAGTGGCTCCATGCTACCACTGAGACAAGTGTGTATGTGTGCGTGTGTGTGTGTACGCATCATACACAAACATTGTCACCGCGAGCTGCGGTGATTGGAGGAGAGAGGCCAGAAGACGCTGCGGCGTGTGTGTGTGTGTGTGTACGCATCATACACAAATATTGTCACCGCGAGCTGCGGTGATTGGAGGAGAGAGGCCAGAAGACGCATGGCTCTTTTGGCCTCTCTTCATGCGCATGCGCACTGAGAGTGTGCGCCCATTCGGAAGCTCTCGTGGCTCGCTGGGACAGCCATTTTGGGTCAGGAGATAAGCACAGGGAGCTCTCTTGTAGCCTACAGTATTTTCGCTGACCCATTGAGCCAGCGCTATTCTCATTCGGGGGTCACTACATTTGATACAGAATGGGGGAGGCAGCGTGTTGCGTTCGTCTCCGTGCCGCACAAACCACTCGCCACGACTGAGTGTCTTTAATATGAACATCTCCAATAACAGGCAATCAAATCAAAGGGCACATATATATTATTGTCAAGGGCTGTGAAATTTGTTTCAATTTGTGTTGATCAGCAACTTCTTTGAAAGTTATTGTGTCAAGAAATGTTGATGAAGATTGTTTACAAGCACAGAGGTAAAATACATGTAGTGAGATAAAGCTTAGCAATGCTACAACCTTTCATTCAGCATTATTGCATGATGTGTATGAAAAAGGAAGATAAGTATCAAACAAAACTGTAAAGGTGATTTGCTCCTGGAATCTGAAATTAGTTTTTTTTTTTCAAATATCTGTAAGTGTAATACACTTGTTACCCTCATTTGTAATATTCTGTGAAAAGGCTTCCAATTCATCGATATGCCTTATTCTTTGCACTTTGTAGCTCCACAGTACAGACACATTGCGCATGAGTGTGCTTTACAGCTGGCATGCCTATTCATTGCCCAAGGTGACTAGCAATAGTTTAATAACAAACGGTTTAAACCAGGCACTTTGTCCCACAGTAGAAAGAAGAAGAGGAGGAGGGGAAGGAAGAAGATATCACCATAAAGTTAATATGGAGGAAGCCCCCTTCACTTGTTCCACATCACTTCACTTTCAAAAGCAGATGCATTTATGTACAAAGTGTATGTGATGCAGATACTGGTAGTAGTACAGGTGACTCCATGTAGAGTAAAGGTCTTCTGGATCGGCAGTTTTCTTTCATTATATCGAGATTTTGTTACAGCTGAACAAGTGTTCAAAAGTATTTTCATAGAGTTACAGTTGTATATTTTGTGTAGATAATAAAATTACCTGAATTTTTGCTTTGTTGTGACAAAATTCTGTTATGACAAAATTCTGTTATATATCTGTAACCTCGATCATTGTTTACCAAAAGTGCACTGTACCCATCAATCCTAAAAGGTGAATATTAATCTACATTTTGATTCGTTTTTTTTCCCCCATTTCATTTGCAGTTTTGTAAGGTCGATAACGATGGATAAATGGAAGGACAGTGAGCTGGAGAAAATGAAAGCTGGCGGCAATAATGTCGCCCGGGAGTTTATGAAGAGCCAGCCAGACTACGACCCAAACTGGACATTCCATGAAAAGTACAACAGCAAGGCTGCTGCCCTCTTTAGGGATAAGGTAAGTTCAGACAATTTTCAGCAGTAGTCAATGAGTTTCTCATAGCAGTGATAAGGCTGTACACAATTTGTTGCAGGGATTCTCAAATATAGACGAGGTTCCAATGACGTCACCAAGTCATGCCGAGGGGCAAAAATTGCGTAAGGGGACCCCCATACAAGTGGGCAAGCGCGTAAGAGTTACATACCGCATCTCATGATAGGCAGGCGGGTATATGCTACGCGTACAGCACGCTTGAGCCATGCGTGTAATACGCATGAAATTCATTTTTTCCCCTCAGCCAAAGTGTCATTTGACGTCTTGGAACCTCGTCTATACCCAAGCGGGCCAGCCTTTGCACTCCATGGTATCCTCATTCTACCAGGCCATATAAAGTGCTTTCTTCCACATCCATGTTTCAGGTTACCACAGAAGCAGCGGGTGAGACGTGGTCAGAAGAGACATCCAAGGCCCGGAACCACATTCCCTACGTCGCCAAGAAGACATCAAGCAATTCCAGCCTGAGCTCTGGGTCTATACACCACTCCAGTAGCTCCCCTAACTTTGGAGGAGGAAAAGGAGGAGGAGGAGGTGGTGGTTATAATTCGGGTGGAGCCATGACTTCAGGTGGTGGGTCAGATGACTGGAACATGCAATACGGAATGTCAAAGTAAGTTGGTATTATTATATCAGTATCGATAGCCACAGATACACTGACAAAGCTTCTTTGTAGTTTTAGGGACAAGTTCACCTTCATATACATGTGGATTGAGTGTACGCAACAATATTAGTAGAACACATCAGTGAAAGTTTGGGGAAAATCCGACAATCCATTCAAAAGTTATGAATTTTTACAGTATCTGGGCAATCACTGCTGGAGAAGAAGACTACTACAGTTTATGATGTCACATGCGTACAACAATATAAGGAAAATGAAAAGAGAATTTCACCAAACTTGACTTTTTGAATAAAGTGCACATTTCTTCGACATGTTACTGACTTATGTTAGGGGTAATATTATTTCCCCTGACTTCTGAAAGAGAGAAGTCGAGTGTTCTTTTATTATGTGAGAAAAGTGAGAATATCTTGAATTTTCTTTATACTTTCTTTATAGTTGTACTCATATGACATCACAAGCTATAGTAGTCTTCTCATTCAGCCGTGACTGAGCAGAAACTTCAAAAATGCGTAACTTTTAAAACGGATTGTCTGATTTTCCTCAAACTCTCATTGATGTGTTCTACTATTAAATATTGCTGCATTCACTCAACCCACCTGTCTGTAAAGGTGAACTTGTCCTTTAAGTTCTCAAAGTATATGTTCTCAAAGTTTTCCAAATCACCTCTCACGCAAACCTTTCCACTAAAACAAGGGGAATTTCCCACATTCTGGCAAATCTTCTCAAAGTTTGTACAGTCTGAGCGCACAAAAACTTCTCCCGAAACATGTCGCGAAATGTCTACTTTGAAATATAATTCTATTTCTGTTTTTATTACAAGTGTACCACTACAGTAAAACAGAAGCAGTCAGATATGTTAGTGATATAGTGTTATCAATTCTATGATCTACCAATCTGTAGTTGATCAGTTTCAGTGGAATATATTGGATGATGTGTTATAAAAAGTGCTATTTCTCTCCATATTATTTCATGATCATGACACAATGTGTTACACGAGCAATGTGTTTCAGTACTTCTGTGCTACCTCAATGCTGTAAGAATTCTGCCTACTGTAGTGAACAGAAATATAATGCCTTTAGTTATTTGAATGATTCTATTGTGAGAAAATCTGATTTTATGCCCACTTCCTGCAGAACTGAACTCTCCTCGAAGAGGGACGACTTCTTTGACCGCAAACTTGCTGAAAATGCCAATAGACCTGAGTAAGTGCAAATTTTTATTAGTATTAAATAGGATCTAGACACAAATGGGAGCCTAATTGTGTGATTACTTTTCACCTTCTCAAATATTTTTTGTTTTGACAGAGGCAGAGTGTGAACCCAATATTAACCCATTCCTTCCACAAATCTCTGAGCACCATCAATGCCCCCAAACAAGATTCTTTTTGCCCGTCAACAGAGAACGGACAGGTCCGTAATCCAACTGTGCGAAAGCAGTCAAGCGATGCATGTATCCCCTCTCCACGGTCAGTTACATGTGCCATCGAACAATGAAAATATAGATCGGGTGCGAGGTATGAATAGAGTGTGCGCTGATGGGCTCTGTTATATTTTGTTGCATATCAAAACAACACCCATTGGATGACTAGTGTTTTATACTGCAAACAGTTCACTGCAACAACATAGAAAACATGTGAAACTGGAATTGAGTTGAAATAATTACCATTGAAATTTTGAGACTTCATCGGGGAATAATCAGGGAATTTTGTTTTCTTGAAATTCTTGGAACCCTGGATAGACATACTGGATAGACTGGATAGACATACTGGTAGATATGTGACCCTGCATCACAAAACCAACAAAAAGTCGCCAGACATGGATTTTTAGTTATGGTCAGATTCTGAAAAAAACAGACTCTGAGCTTTAAAATGATGTAATGTATATTCAATTCAAAGGGACTCCCCTAACCTATCTACACTGTAAGTACTAGAAAGAAAGCACACTCTGGAAAAGTATGAACTGAGAAAAGAGGCTCTGAAGTACAGGGCCTATTCAAGCGCTTAATCTTTGCCAAGCCCTGCTAGCTGTGTAATGAATGTGACAAAAAACAGGATGTAATCCACTGGAGCAACAACAATGAAGGGATTATCAGATTTAGCTGAAATTGAGTATGTTCTATTCTGTCTGTGATTAATGCCAACTTTCAAAGCAGTAGCGTTATCCTTTCGAAAGTTATTAGAGTTGAAAGTGAAGAGTGTCCAAAGGATTTCAAGAAATGAAAAGGGGCCTCCAAGACATGCCTGATCATTCTACTCTCCCCATAAAGAGGGTTGCAGAAAAACTGCCAGAGACACACTTTCCCATTCATGTTATGATCTCAAGCTGAAGAAAAATGTTGAAAAAGAATAGCTCTTTCAGAAAATATGAAAAACTCAAGATTGACTGGGTTGACCCATTTCACCTGTTTTGAGTCCTCACATAAAATCAAGTGGTGCGACTGTTTAGTTTGTTTTGTGATGCACAGTCACATGTAAAACAGATGTCCATCAAATAATTTCTTGACAGTGATCTACCACCAAGTCAAGGAGGCAAATATTCAGGCATTGGATACACCCCTCCGGTCACTCAGTCCAATCAAGGAATGGACAATGCTATGGCATCATTATCAACGGTATGTACTAGCAACTTTTCCTGCTGATCAGCAGGAGGTACATGTATGTTCGAGAGAGAAAAATGGTGACACCCCATAGAGGTGCAATGGTAAACTAGCAAGGAACAGCAGCCTCATGAAGTACATTTTACTGTATACGCCGAATATTTCGCAAGGTTTTTATTTTCACGAATTTCGCGAGTCAGCTGCTATTCGCAAAATTAAAACACACGAAAATATTGACTCCAGTGCCGATATGAATGTGACGTACACGTATACCTTTCTCCGTTCAGTACAGGACTCCACGATCGCGAATTTAACCACCCGCAAAATCGTCGGGAAGTCCCGATACAGAAAATTTAGACTCACGAAATATATAGCGTATACAGTATTCCATAATGTTAATTTAATGTGGTACACTCGGTGATACACACATTTTCAGTGTGTGTAAAATTTCACTGCTGTATTGGAATGGCATTAAAATTAGAATATTAAAGGAATGATTTACCATTTGCAGATGAAACAAAAACCCAGCATTAGAGCTTCTTGTGGAGATGTCTCTTTTGAGCTCCCTTGTAGAGAGATTTCAGGAGCATAATGCATGTGATGATAACAATGATAATAACAATAATGAAGAAGAAGAAGAAGAAGAAGAAGAAGAAGAAGAAGAATGGTGATAATAATGTTTAACCTGTTTATAATACTGCCTGATTTGACCTCTCAGTATTGTCAGGGCAAATTGTTTTTCTGTAAGACCCCAACTCCATAATGGAGAAATATGGCTTTTTGAAACATCAGACTCAGGCGATCAGATCAGGCGATGTCATAACTATTGCACTTGTTTCGATAGAAGAGATAGGGAGACTACATATTGTATTGTATGTGCATAGTATGCCAATTTCTTTTTTTTTTTTCCTCTTTCTCCCTCTGTTCCCGTGCCCCTACTCTAGGGATGGGCATCATTCACTGTCGGTGCATCCAAGTTTTTAGCAGCAACAAAGGAGAATGTGAGTACTGTGAAATGTTTGCTTGCATTTTAATTTCACGAATTTGTGACGGAGCCAAATTTTGCAAAGTTAAGATGCACAGGAAAGATCTTGCCTACACTATGTGCATTGAATGCCAGTGGCATTTACTTTGCAAAAATGTTATGCTGTGAAAAAGACAGTCTGCTCCAATGGGTAAAAATTCTATGTCGTGAAAATATTTTGCTTTACAGTATTCCGAACCATGTGGGGCATCATGTTGTTATGTCCGAGCAAGAAGGCCTAATGGAGGCAGAGATGTCCATTGGGTCCATTGGGTCCCTCTGATCGGAGGGAGGGAGTGGTCTCTCAGGGTGCGTTCGAGCACTTTCCTATTAAGAGAAGTGAGCTGTACCATACAGTATCCGCGCCAGAGGAGCGCTCGAACACTCCGAAAGTGTACCTTACCGTACTGTACCTAGTCAAAAGTGGACCACTTCCCGATGTGCTTCAAAACGGTTAACAAAAGCGTACCAAAAGTTTGCATGTGAGAATGTGCATAACATGCACATACGTCATAATGCAAGCAGTTCATTCTCTTTGTTCAGGACAGCTGTAAGTAGTTCAATCACCCCAGGTGAATGACCCTCTTGCTACAAAATGTGTGACCTCTTCTAATAGAGCGCTCGAGCGCTCCAAATCTGGCTCAGTTCAGTACGGTACGCTTTAGTTCAGTTCGCTTTGACTCATTTCATTCAGTACTTCAATATCGAATACAATTCAGTCACAGCCTTCTAGCTGTACCTTATACACGTGAGGCAGCATAGCAGTTGGTCACAAGTGACATTTTTGAAAGAGTAATACAGTGCACTCCCGTTATAACGAAATGCTCGGGACCGGCAGTTTTCTTTCGTTATAACGAAATTTCGTTATAACCGAACAAATACAATATATAACGAAAACAAGGAAACCACGTATATATATATATATACATGTATATATATATCATATTCTGTTTGCTGAATACTCATCATACTCTGGAAAGCTATGTGAAATGTGATGGGATAATTGTATTACAATAATAAACGCAAGTTCCACTCAGAAAGTGTGTGTGGCACAAGGAGCGAACACACAGTGGTGTGAAGTGTTCACCCATGCAGAGACGCTGTAAATGCTTGTTTCGCTACGTATTTTCGAAAGCAATTCGCATTTCGTTATAACAGAGCACATTTCTTTTGTTTTTCTTTGTCTGTGGGGCTCGGAAAAGACTTCGTTATAACGGAAATTTCGCTATAACCGTGTTCGTTATAAGCAAATTTTGTACCACAGACTTTAATGGTGATAATTTTGGGACCAGAAGATTTACTTCGTTATAACGAAATTTCGTTATAACCATGTTCGTTGTAATGGGAGTGCACTGTCTACATTTTTCAAGATAGAATATTTTGTCCATTTTCCTGATGAAGTGAGGCTTTCAGTGGTGATTTATGTAGATCAAATCAATGCAGCACGCAAAGTATGAGTGCATGGAGTGAGGGAATAGAAATCACATACATTTAAAGAGAAATGTTTTCGTACAGTTTTCATTGTTTGATAATCACTCGATTGTGGTTAGACTCATTGTAAACTTCACTTGTCTTTCAGGCTGTAAAGTTTGGTTCAGCAGCATCACAGAAGGTAAGAGATAACTGTCATCGTCTTGCATTTGGTGAATCAATAAAGACATTTTCTGTAGCTATTACAGAGAAGTTCAACTAAAGAATAAAAGTAAAAGAGGGATTATAGATTCCAAACTAGAGAAGCACTCTGAGAGCGCAGACCTCCGCCAAGTATGCAGCTCATTTCCACCACTGATCTTGTTCTTCCATAGAGATATCGGTGATTTCCACCCATAGGTATTACAGCATTGTGTGCTGAGAGTCGCCCTTTTTCCCAATATAGAAGCCTTTGTTACGTCATAAACACTCAGCTGCACGGTGCGCCTCGCCCTAGCAGAAACTAGAGCACGCACTTTAGTGCACGCATGCAAACCTCAAATACGTGTAGCCTGAACTCCCAAGTTCATTGACCCTACCTGCCAAAATATCAAAAATCCTTCATAAATTACCCCCAAATTCTCGGATCACTACCAAAAGTTAATCGTTTGTTACTTGTGTCATTCTCAACCTTTCCTGCAAGTTTCATCCCAATCCGTTCACCACTTTTTGAGTTATTTTGCACACGGACAAACTAACTAACTAACAAACCAACGGTAACGAAAACATAACCTCCTCCCTTGGCGGAGGTAATAAAGACAGACAAGCTGATGAGTCCCTTGCCTATTGGGTCAACCCAAGGAGTACACAATTGTAATGTCAAATAAACCGTGTGGCCCGGAGCCACTAAAATCAATGGCAGACCACCCAATTCTCAAAAAGGTTATCTTTCAGTGGTCCGATCAGGCACTTTAAATGCAAAATTGATCGTTTCTGTTTATTTAGGGCCACTACAGTTGCTTCTCGGGCCACCAGAATGTCAGATTTCAAGGTTTTAGTAGCCCGAATGAGTCACCACATGAAACAGTTAGTGTCAAGCCCTCCATGTTTGTATGTATGTATGTCTATATCTATCAATCCGTCCATCTGTTATCTGTGTCAATCTCATTCCTGTTTCCTGCCACCCAATCTTTCTCACCATGTGTAAATGTGTCTTCTTTGCCTTAACTCCAGACACATGAGTACGCATCCAAAGTTAATGACTCCGTGATCAAACCAACCAAAGAGAAGGTGAATGAGGGACGACTTTTCAGTGATATATCAGCGGGAACCAAGAGTATAGCATCGAAGGTAGTATAAATTTCTTGTCTTTTCCTAAATGCAAAACTATGTAAAGAAATTATTATGGTCAAATTTTCATAATCTGGTAAGCACATGTCTTGAAAGTAGTATGACAAAAACAAAAATGATATGAAATTCAGTTACTCTGAAATGATATGTATACATATATACAATACATTGTTTTGTCCTGTAAAATGTCAATAGCGCTAAATGTTCAGTCCTTTAACCCGTCGAGGATGGACTGATTTTGCTATACACTAGCACGCATTTCTCATAAACACCCGCCCAAGTGTTCACAGGACTTGTCTTCTACAGGTTAAGGGATGAACAAAAATACAATTTCATAGAAATAGTTCTTTACATGAATCTTATCATGACTTTGCTCAGAAATAAATAGACACAAGCCCCCTTTTAGACATATTTCCTACTAGAAATGCTGATATACCTTGTATGACTGTGACTATTTTCATCACGTGTTGCCAGGTTGCCGTTAATACTCAGAAAGGTTGGAACGACTTCACCAAGATGTTCTCCGATAACCCTTCCCTGGATGGAGAGTCCAATAAACCCACCACCGACACACCGCTGATGGGTGACCCTATCGCCAAACAGCAGCGGGAAAAGCTCAGGTGAGGGGGTGATTTTAGAAAGGGAAAGGGTAATTATAGGAATACCTGATGCTTTCATGGCATGTGTTTGTACATTTATCGCTGCATTTGCATCTCTGTGTGCTCTAAGGAGGAAAATAGAATTGCCGAACATTGCTGTCAAATGCAGAGATGCATCATCCAAAATGATTTTTGAATAAATATGTTTTCAGGACTATTTTAAACTAGGGTGTGGTTGATGAATCCTTCAAACAATATGGGGTAGCACTCCAAAGTTTAATAAGGGGCAGCTGGAGCTCAAGATCACTTTTTATAAAACTTGGTCTGAGTAACAAGACCATGCAAACAATCTTTCTGAGCTGATCTGAGATTGTGGGAGGGTTCATACTTCACTAGAAGAACTCAATGAGGTATTCTGGAGCCATTGAAAAGGTGACACTGGTATGTCAGATGTAGTACTTTAGAACTTTATGTGTGACGTGACTGGGAGGCCATGTAATCATTTCAAGACCAGGGCTGTGTGAAAGTGTTTCTTAGTGCAGGTAATCAATCGTGCCGCAGAGTTCTAAATTACCTGTAGTTTGGGTCTAGGGCACTACCCCCTGTGCAATTACCCCAGACCCTTCACCTGAACCTAATCCTAATCCTAACCCAAACTCTATTAAACCCTAACCCTGATCTTTACTCTAACCTTATCATTAACCTGTATTTATTTGCCGGGGGGTAATTGCTCAGGGGCGGGAGGGAGGTTATTTGCCCTGATACATGTAGTTTTGATATTTAGCTTGGAATGTGGCACATCAAAGAGTAAACTATTAAATGAAGTTAGGGGCATTGATGGAATAATGATGATAGTAAGATGATGAGATGAAGGGTAGGGGAAGAAAAAAAGTGATGATGGTGGTTTGAGGAGGATGAGATTAACCAGGGCTCCACACTAACTTTTATTTTTGGTGGCCCAAAGGCAAACATTCGACCTTTTTTGGTGGCCCGATCAGGCCACCAAATTCTTCATTTCTGAATTTTGGCGGCCCGACTTGCGTTTTTGGTGGCCCTGGGCCACCGTTAGTGTCGAGCCCTGGATTAACAAAATTCAGATGGAAACTGGAAGGTAGAGAAGAGTGAGAGATACCAAAAGAGACAGCAAAGAAGAGAAAACAAAACTCATGGGGAACAGAAAGTAGGAGCAAAGGGATTGGAGGAAGAGGAGGGCTAGAAAATTTAGGAAAGTAATGATAAAAGGGAAGAGAGTGCAAAATAAGATGTTGGTGAGAAGAGAGGAAGCAAAGTAAGATCCCCTTGTTACCAAACCGAAATATTTCATACCTGTCAGACTATGAATTGCAAAATCAATGTGCACTCAGATTTGAGTTTTTGGTATTTTCTTGTAATCTCACACATAATGTTCTTATGTATTTCTTCTTCTGTAATACTGATTTTCATGTCAACATGTGGCATAAAGTTACTTTTTTGTACAAGGTACATACATACTACAGACAGACAAAACCAGGGTGTTTCACTGCATTGAGGAGGCATGATAGAGGACTATAATGTCAGAATGTTGCTCTTTCATATTTGCAGTACATACACCAAACATTTGCATCATAAGCATTGTTCCATGTTTAGAGTAGAAAGTTGTTGAGTATTTGTGTTCTTCAAATATGGGAGTAGTCTGACCATTGTCATAACAGCGGCCAAATCTCTGGACAAAGGAGGATTGGGGATCCTTTAAGTGCAAGTCCACGCCATGCCTGATTTGACTGTGATAAATACAGTTTATCAGATGAACAGAGTGATGGATTTTATTCCAAAATAAGGCACCAAAATAAGAAGGTACCAGGCTTTTCAAGTTTTATGTGCTTTTATTGAATAGTAATATCAGTCACAAACACACCAACAAATAAAAGAGATGGCGTCAGACTGCCTTGTAGAACAAATCCCTAATTGCTTTATCGACAAAACATATTCAAATTCTTATATTTTGACGAATATGTCTTTGATTACATCTCATGTCAGGCCTGATTTCAATGAAGTCCCTACCATTCTCACTGTTCAATTTTCTTCTAGTCAGTATTTAAAAAGTCAAATTCAATGGGCTTGCACTTTGATGGTCCTCCTCCACGTTTGAGGGATTTGTGTAAAGTTTCTGTTCTAGTACTGTAGATTCATATAGTAGATGATAGGTGGTAATTTTGTACACATTAGTATTGTACTTGTTAGTGCAAATAGTGGGTATTTACCTGTGTTGACAATGTACTGTAGTATGCTATTTCTGTTTAATAACAGCATAAGCAATAAGGAGCACAAATTTCCAGCAAAGTTAAATTCACACAAAGACAACTTAATCAGCAAGTCATAAGAATCGTCAATCAGCAAATTTCAATCCTTCAGAAGTAGACATTCAGTGTGTATTTGAATCGAGGTGAATGCGGTTAAATTAGCATATATTGCATTATGTCATCAGCTTAATGACGCTTTGCAAGTACTGTGACTTTAAATACTGGTGAATTTCTCAGTGTGGCTCAATCCCTGCCAGTTTTTTTAACCCTTTCCCTGCAAATTTCTCTGATAATCATAGACTTTGAATAGAACCCAACTGGTTCAGGTAGGCAGGGGGTAGCATGAAATCCTGCAGTCTCAATTTTCAATCTGGCAAAATGTGACGGAAGGATTACTGTGATTACCTGGGATCTGAACCCATAGCAGACAATATGATTATGAATCATGTGCTGAAAGGCCAAACCACAGCACCTCCTAAGGTGTGGTCTTTATAAAATAACTTTAACCACATTTCTGCAAGTGATATCAGTGTAAGGAATTAATTCCTAACCTCACTGTTAACTCCCATGTTGTCCAAACTGTTTACAGCTCCTTGACATTAGCAGTGTAGTGATAGCATACTACAGTCATGCATGCTTTGTGTTTCTACATTTTTATATACTGTACGAAGAGTTTGTTTGCAAAAACCGATAAGTCCATATTTGTCAAATGGAGATATTTGCGATTAAAGGTCAAGAAAAATTAAGAGAATAATAAGAAAATTTTTGCTTCTTTTGACCATAAATTCAAAAATGTACCTTTATATGTAGTGACCAATATATCATTTAAAAGGGATTATTTTGTAGTTTATGACAGAGACCGTACTTCAAAATCTTCAAAAATGGACTTATCGGTTTTTGCAAACAAACTCTTCATATGTACTATCTTATGTTTTGTTAGGCTGATCCCTCCTTTTTGCAAATGTTATATCATAAAAGTGATCTCAGATATCAGACCAAGCAAAAGAGGGATATGCACATCACTTCATAGCATTTAGATTATTTTCACCCTTTGAGGACGGGCTGATTTTGCTACAACACGCATTTCTCATAGACACCTGCTCAAGTGTACTCAAACTCGTCTTCAATGGGTTAAAATCAAGTCAAAGCAGGAAAGCATGTTACATGTGCAGGGTTTTAAAGTCATCAATTTCACTTCAGAAGCTCTGCCCTGTTTTCTAGGGAAGGCAGTTAAATTAACGTTGTTTTACATGTACAGTACCTGGAACTTCTACATCAGCATGTTATTGTGCTTGTATGTAGTGGTAGCATCACAAGGAAGCTTTACCTGGGTATGATGTAAAGATATTGGAGATCATATTGAACCATGTGAATTACCAATGGGGTTGTGCAGTAATGTTTAATGGTAATTGCCATGAGAGTAGTTATGTTTTTTGCCACTGGCTGACAAGTGTTATTTTAGCTGCATGAAACACATGATCATACAGAGGAATTTTTTTTGCCTAGAAGTATCCTCGTGCATTGTACAATATGTAAATGTAAATTCATATGTTTGTATGATGGAGATTCTTCTAGAGGGACAAAAAATGGTTCTTGTTTGCTCACTAATCTAATTTTAACAAATTAACTAGTCACTGAAGTAGTGTGATTTAAATTGTAGAAACAAATCAACCCAAACCCTAATATACATAGTGTACTAGGAAATTCACATACCGGTACTTATTGCTTGCTGTTATTTGCATTGAAGCTCCATACTGAATGCTTTCAAAGCTTTACATGCACTAAACCTTTTACTATGGTACATGGTGTATGTTGACTGCACACAGATACTTATAGGGATGGTACAGTATTGGTGGAGATGAGAATTGGGCTTTTGACTTTTTTGCGAGATACCAAGAAAACACTTTTGATATAATACAAAGCATACCATTTTAAGAGGAATTTAAAGGTTATTTGATGGAAATTGGGTTTGGAATGACTGAAACATCCAAAAACAAAGTAAAACAAAGCGATCGTAGTGAAAAGTGTGGGTCCCACACTTTATTACAATCGTTCTTTTTGGATATCTCAGCCATTTCAAAACCAATTTTCATCAAATAAATGTTGAATTCTTCAAAGAATTACATGCTCTTTCATATTTCATAAGAGGTTTGTCATTATCTTACTAAAAATGTTGGAAACCTTAAATTAGATCTCAACCAAAACTGTACAATCCCTTTAACACTATGTACTGTAGTTTACATTCTTTTATAGATATCATACATAGCAGATGGTGACAGACTCATCTTTCATGCTCTCATGGTATTCAGCCATTAATTCTGTGGTCATGTTAAGAGGAATAGTCACTGTGCATTTCATTGTACCATTGCATCTAGTAATTGTGCATTTTCAGATTTGCATGATGTGTAGTGGTGTACAGTGTAAGTTTTGCTGGCACATTGCGTGTGGATTAATGGTGGTAGATAAACAGGGGATTAGCCTCATTACCCCTCCCAATGTTTCCCCTGATGTCACCCCCTTTCAGCAAATCCTCCTTAATTCCTTCAAAACTTCATTAACTGCATTCCCCTGCAATTATCAAACTTGCTGAACAAGGCAAAAAGCAGGGGGAAAAAAGACAGATAACTGAATTAATTAAATGAATAGAACTTGTCTGACTGACTGATATTTGTATAGTCTCCTACTGTATATAAAAGACAAGCAGTCATTGACTGCAAAACTCCATCAAATTTCAAGAAATATATCTGTCAGTTGACAAATGGATGTTTAAAATCCTTTAAAGAAATGGAAATTGATTCAAAGTTGATGCTCACTGCACACAAAACATAGAAATAACATTCCCCCCTCATCAAGTACTTCTGTAGTTTTTTCCCTCTGACTGTAGTCCCACTTATTGTGTCAGATGTAGGCATGCCCTAGAAGTAGTGCATTCATGTGGTCATGCATCATCCATTCAGTAACCTAATTGTGCTTCAATGTACTCTCTTTGTTTATCTCTCCCATCATATCCCCACCCCCCCCCCCCCTTGTTGTGTATCCACTGTCTGTATTTTGTTTTTGTTTTTTTGTGACTGTGGTCTTACGTTCATGTCTCTCATTACTCATGTTCCATATGTATAATGCAAACAAAACTCATACATTACATTCTTTATTCCAATATCTGCATATCCTAAATACTTCATCATTGTCACATCCATAACATATTTCATATGACATAAACACGCAACTTCGATAATTGCCATCACATATGTAAATCCTGTTACCATGCAATTTGAAAATATATCTTGCAACAATTAACACTCCTCAATCATTCTTTTATAATGGGATCTAATGGCATTCATTGCAAAATTTGTGTCCTAAACCATGATGCTAAACCAATTAATATTGCTCCAAAATATATGCCATACCTTCTCACAAAACAAATACATTGCTTATACATCAATAAAAACCAACCTGCTGAACAATAATGACTTTCTGAATTGGTATCACATCGCTTTATGAAATCATATTCACATGCTGTATGCATGACTGGCGAAATTATTTTTTGATTATGCTCTTCACCAAAAACAATGCAATTTTTATATCAAAATACCTGATATTGTAATAAATTGATTCATGATTTTCAAATTGTAATGATTTTGAAATTACACTTATTTTATGACTGACTATAACATGTCTGACCTAATACCTGCCAAATGCTCCTCAAACCTTTTCCAAATTCACTGCCGCTGCAATTATCAAATACATATTAATTTTTTTTTTAAATCTAAAATAAATGATACTGCTTCACAAATTACTAATTCTGGGGTTCCATGTATTACTGAAATTACGCTTCACGGGTTTAACTGGTGCGCATTGTCTGGCATCAACATCAAATGCTAAATTCTATTAAAATCTTTTCTGATCAACAAATATGACATTTCCTGTCATGTTCGCTATGGACAACTCCCACGCTCTCAAAACATATAAATATCTGCGAAATAATGCTGCCTGGATGTCGATTAAAAACAAAAACTTAACAAACACAATGAAACCAATAAAGAAATATGGATCCAGACCAGAGCGATACTCCTTTACTGCATGATGTACCCACGCCTCCCAGGTCCCCGGAGGGCGACTCCGACGACTGGGGGTGGGGTGTGGATGACGGATGGGCAGAGACGAATCAAGAACAATTGGAGCCAACACCGGAAGAGGACGGCTGGGGGTCGTGGGGAAATGAAGGAGAGAGCGCCCTCATTGACTTTGGAGATGCGTAAGTTGTAAAGTACCACCAAGGGTAGCTGTTCTTTGCTGTAGCGCCCTCAAGGTCTCATGCAGGAAAGGTTTTCCCATTATGTTGGAAGAACGAATTGTGTGTTGCAGCAAATTTCAGGTCAGGTCATTAGATGAGATAGAATCCACTACTCCGATTTAAAAATCCTGGGGGGGGGGTCTTTTTTCTGAATTTACTATCAGTTAATCATTCCTTATTTATTGATGCTGATTTGGATGTGGGAATGTTGGCAGACCTGCATTTGCTACATCTTTTAATAGTCAAAGATTTGCAATGCTCTCATAAAAATTGACCATAAAAGCATGAAGCATTTCATAAAGCATTTTCTCCTAAAGCACTTGTCAAGTTCAAGCAACCCCGAGTCATGAAACTGCCTTTCATTCTGTTAACTGCAGTCGGTGTGTTTAATTCAGTAATCATTCCAAATTCAAAGCAAGCTTATGAGACAGCAAGACATTGTATGACAACGAAATATGTGTCAAGAAATCTTGAAAGTATTGAAAGTTATTATCATTAGCTAAAAATGTACAATGACATTGTATGGCAAGGGTCTGCAATGTTGAGATAATATGGGGAATACATGTATGTACATGTATGGTGGTCCTGTGTATGTTCATCTATTTATTGTATCAATCAAAACTCATATTACTGTAAAAGTGGAAATTTTCGCAATGTTGCAATTTTTCGCGCATTTCGCGCTACCAGAAGCTGGGGCGAAAATAAAAGCACGCAAGTATTTTTGCTTGCCATATGTTTCAGTAGTTGATGTCTTGATTTCGCAGAATTAAAAACACACAAAACTCTTCTTAACCAGCGGCGCGCAAAAAATTAGTCACATGAAAATATATACTTTTACAGTATTGTGCCTGTGTGTCCTCGCAAATTCAAATCAGAGTACAGAATATTTTTTTCTCAAGAGAACACAGCCTTGTTGTAGTATAATGTGTCAGGTGTAAATATACTGTACCTGTGAGTTCAGTTGTAGGAGGAATGGGTCATGGTAATTACTGTCAAGCAGAAGTCACTAATGACATGATCTACACAAACTGAATATTGTTGTGCTTATATTGATATTTTTGATATATCAATCCATTCTTGAGGATTTTTAATTCATGGAATTGGAAGAGATTTTTCTTCTTCTGAAGTGCTAGGAGATTATAGAGGTGCAGTGTATTTTAATTCCTGTTTACCTTTGGGAGCAGTGATTAAAAGAAAAAAAAAATGTTCAAGGTATCACTTTTGATGCATATGTGTAAGTCAGTTGTATCACAAAACATCCAACCAAATAGAATTTTTGCAATAAAGCCTAAAATATAAGGAGATATCACTATTTTTCTCATTAAACCATAATGGTGGACGGTTTAGTCTGGAAACATTTTTGTTAAAGAATTGTTCACATTTTGTATACAATGTAGTTTATCAAACAATACTTGAAATCAATTTTACCTATATTCAAATTTTTACATTGGTTGTTTCTTTCCCTAACTCACATCTTAGAACTATTTTGAAGCACTAATACTGGGTTTGTGTTTCATCTGCAAATGGTAAATTATGCCGTTTACCCATTGAAGACGGACAGATTTTTCTGCAACATATATTTCCCGTAGACACTTGCCTGAGTATACTCAGGACTCATCCTCAGCAAGTTAAAAAAAGGTCCCTTTATCATCAGTCCCTAGATTGTAACTTTTCCTCTGTTCATAATTCATTTCAGTGAGCCATCAAAAGACAGTACCAGTGGTGGGCAGTCCAAATCAACCAGCAAGTCCTCATCAAGTAAGACGTCAAGTAAATCATCAAGGAAGGCGCCAACGTCCGGCAAAGCAGCCGTGGTGAACAGCGGCAAGCCCATCTTGTCTCTGGAGGAAACGTGGGACGATGCGGGAGGTTGGGACGATGATGCCTGGAATGAGGTGGAGACGGAATTAAGGAGTAAAAAGGATTGATTGCACAATGGACACGTCGGTTTCCTCGTTCTCTCCATCCCTTCCTCACTGTAGTAGAAAAGGAACTGGAAAAAAGGACAAGCTTCGTGAAGATGGTGCAGCTAAAACTGTAAATTGCGGCTTTTTTAGTCTAATCCCTCTTTGTGTGATGACCCTTGGTCTCATCCCACATGTTCTAATCCTGTGTAGACCTGGGGGGTGTTTCATAAAGCTGTTCTTAAAGTTACGATCAACTTAAGAACGACTGGAACACGTTCTGATGTGCTATCCTTACCAGAAATTCAATAATTTAGCACAAGAACTGATCACCTGGCGTTTTTAAGTCGTTCGTAACTTTCAGAACAGGTTTATGAAACACCTCCCAGAAGGGTTTGACTGTATAGGTGTAAGACAATATTGGAATTCGACAAACTTGTATTGGACTGAGTGACTATTAGCCATCAAGATCTGACCTGGCAACCACGAGTCTGTATAGGCCCCCTGTATACAAAGGCCACCTTTGACGTTTCCCTATAGCAGTCATATACAGGCTGGACTGTAAAATCAATCAGGAGCATGTCAATGGAAGCTATGTTCTAAAGTTTGCTCATGCATTGGTTACTATTTATTCTCTGCCAGTATTGGTAAAGCGGACAAACTCTAACCCACAGGGATGTGAGACCGGTGCTGATATAGAACTACAGTAAGACCAGCCTCAGCCAGGTGGAGAAATAGCTTAAGTTGAAGAAATAATTATTCAACCCCAGAGGGATATAAACAATCCCTGTTCATTCTATGTAGATGATTTGACTGTATTAGGTAAAGAAATATGTTTTGTTTTGTTTTGTTTTGTTTTGTCTGTTAGTATTCTTTTCAAAGTTTCGTAAGGTGTTTTAGAATCAAATGTAGAAATGAAGAAACCATAGTGACTGTGAGATTCATTATTGTAACTTCCCTGCCGCTCGGTTTCCAATGTTACATTTAGTACTCTTGGCATATGATAGGAATCCCAAATCCATTCACTGTGTCAGTATATATTTATATCACTACCCCCTAATTCAGTGAATCTCCCAAGTAGAGTGTAATGTCACATTAATGAAGTTCTGCCACATAGGTGTCATAAATTTGACAGGCTATTTGGAACATGGCCAGATATCCAATCATATCCTATACCACTGCAGCAAGTTTGATGGGTATTACTAGGTGGATCTGTTCGTTATCAAGTGAGGAACTAATTCATTTAGATAGGTTACCTCAGTCGTGCCCACGCACGAAAATAAAGCAGTGGTGCACATCAGTGAAGAGTGAGACTAAATTGCAATATGAAGTACATGCTGTATGTACCATCTGCCAGTGCAGGTACTGAGACATGACCAAAAACTCAATAGAAGGTTACATAGTGAATTAGCATAGACAGAATGATCAATGCCAAGTGTGCTGAATATCAAAGTCATCCATCACAATGACATGTCAGGGGCGGATCCAGGAATTCCGTAAAGGGGGAGGGGTGCCTTTACAAAATTGAAGGGGGGCACATGCACCCCCCCCCCCCACACACACACACACATTTTTTCTTTTCATTTCTTTTGTTTTAACAAAAAATAAAGGGGGCGCACCCCCTTGCGCTCCCCCCTGGATCCGCCACTACATGCACTGGGGTCTTGTCATTGCCCTCTCAGTCGTGAAATACTGCGTGATGATTACATCAGTTCTTTCCGGACCTAGACTTTATACTCACATGGTGTGATACATGTAGATGTTGTATTGGATGTTGAGAACATCTTAATATACCATCATTGGTTAAGGATATTTCTCTAAAGTTCTTCAAGGCGGTCAAACTTCTCATTTTACCACTGATGCGATTCATGCTGTCCTTCAGAGGGATGTTGGAATATTATTGTCTGTGCTAGGAAAGTAAATGCAGGTTCAAGATGAGTGTATTTAAGACCAGTCGAGGGCAATATTTTGTTATATTCCCCTTGGCAGTGAAGGGCAACTGATGTTATGATTGTCATTAGCCCATTTTAGACTACTCCCAATTATACTAGGGCAGGTGTCTATGGGAAACGTGTTATGACAAAATCAGTTCGTCCTTAACATGTTCATATTGTAACACTCAATAATTTAGAGGTAGCGTGGTAGAGTGTTAACAACAGCAGTTCATTGATGAAGCGTCACACATTCATTTGAAGTCCACCAGCAGGTTTATTGAACTCAAGATACTTCGAACATGGAAACAAATTCACAAGATCCAACCAAGTATAAGTGCGATATAACCCATATATAATATAAAAGCCGTAACCCAACGGAGGGGGTGGCTAGAGGTTTTAGCTTATCCAGGGAGGTGATTGTCTCACCTCCCTGGCTTATCTGAGGTCCTCACCTGAAGAAGGTGGGAATCCAGACTGCCCCTGTTCTCTTAGTCACACTGTATATACACTGTATCTATGTTCATGCTTATTAGTCTGGTTACTATAACTACAGACATGTTAATTAATAGCTGTACCAGTATATGTTACATGTGAACAATATACTGCTTTAATATAAAAGAGTGACTCACTTGGGGAGTAGAGATAGGGCTATACATGCTGTGCCCTGTATTATATTCTTAATCCTAGTGCTATATTGTTAATCCAAAGCCTATTCAGTTGGGTTCTATTCATTCCGTTGTGACACACAGTTTCTTACTGCTGGGCACACTGTTTATATACACAGTGTTACCACATTTATCAAACTTACATACAAACCCCTTACTGGCGTTATAACCTATCAACCATACATAAAACTACCTTACATTAGTATGGCCTTCCCAAAAGAAACGTCCTCGTTTCTAAATTGTTAATCAAATATAAAACCGATGGAGTTTGCTAAAATAACATATAAATGAAACAACTGAAAATATGAAACTAACAAAACAAATTAACTTTATAGGAAACATACTCAAACATTAAACTTATTAAAAAAATCAATAACACAAACTTAATCAAAAATCATGGAGGGGTATGTGTTCACTACATGATATACATGTAAAATATGGAGCTTTGCTATCGACAAAAAATGGAAAAAAAAATATATCGCCCTTGCCTTAAAACTCATAAAAATAAGTGTACGAACTGTACACTAACAGACTATTGTATGTTGTGATCAATTGGCAAAGGTGAAATCAAGGAGGCAGCCATGAGAGGCAAATCATATTTGCAAGTTAACAAAGTTATGTGGAATATGAGACAAATGGTGAGTAGGCTCAAATATGTGATTATGAAATACAGCTGCAGTATAAAGTCAAAAGTAGATACATGTTATATATCAAGTTGTGTGATGGCAAATAATAAGACATTAAATTCGATGAGAGATACATCACGTTCAAACCTAAATTATGTCAATTTCACATGTTCAGTATATAGAGGTACAGTAAACTTTCATACCAAGCTGTCCGTGCATGATACCAGATTAAAGACACATGTAACTCCAATAAAGGAAAGTGTACTTGAAATAATCTCCAAAAGGACTACATGTAAATTATTGTGGAATTCAACGATGAACAAAAATAAAAAAAAAAAATATTCTTCCTAGGATAATGAAATGCATAACACTATAAACCAATACAGAAAATACTACAATACAAAAATCAGGAAAAAAAAAGCGAAGACAGAGCATGCACACAGCTATTTTAATTAAACGGAAGTACTATAGTCGCATTTGATAAAATATGAGTATTTGAAGTGAAAAAGCATTGATATGCACATGGCCAATGAAGAATCCTATGATCAAAACATCAGATCAATTTATTACTCAAAAGAGGTGCAAACACTGCAAACAAAGATGTTTACAAAATAATAACTGAGAAATTCTCAAGCATGAAACAATGATAAATTATAATGATAGGATATGATGAGAGGCATTAATGCAATGATAACAAAAACAGGGTAGAAGAAGAGACTTAAAGTGGTGACACGTGATTAAAAGAGGTGTAGCTTGTATCGACCACATGAGAGACACAGAGTATGCAGAGAATCGGAACAAATGCGTGGTTGAGAATGGAACCCTACGCAACCCGAGTCCCGCAAAGGGTCTCATAGGTACTGACGACACCACTGCATCAAGGCAAACGTGACATCACCTGAAACATAGGTTGGAATTACATTGGGATAAAAGATTCCCCGCGGTGGGAGAAGAAGAGGAGTCGACATCAGTATCATAAAGTGAAATCAGTGGAGGAAGAAATAAAGGGGGGAGTGGAGGAAGAAATAAAGGGGGGGGGGGGAAGCAATAAGAAAAAAAAAAGGGAAGTGGTGATGTGGCAAAAGCAAGATGTCAATATGAAAATGATAGGCAGCTGAGAAGCACCGAATAGAAAACACGATGAGAGAAAAAAAAATGACAAAACAAAATTAAAGTGCAAGCATCCAATACCACAACGAAATGAACAGTTATAAAATATAAACCAAAACACAAATCACGCTGAATGCAAATTGAAGAGCCACAGAACCCAAAATATATAAGCCCTATCTAGTGCAGTGCACAGAAACTGCGCTAACTGAGCGTTTAAATATAACGCAGGCTAAATCATTCAGAAAAATGAATACATGTAAATATAACATTTTCGAGGGTGAGAAAGAGGAAAGTTTGCAGAAACCAGAGCTAGAAGAAAAATGGACAGAGAATTGGCCTTAACAATTACAACACACTCAATACGGCGACTCCAATACATGAATATTCAAACCTCAAGTCTAATGTTAATATGCAAGCCCCAAAATCAAATTACTATACATCGCAGTAGAACTCAAAGTGGGAAAAATAAAACATGAAATATGCCTGTCAAATTGACTATACGTATACATTTGTACCTCAAACAGTAACTATAATACTGTAAAACGAGGAATGTGTATGAAATTGAAATACACATGAAAGTTCCTGTCCACACCACGTGCACCGAATATCAAAGGCAAATCGCGAAAACTTCATGCCACGAAAAACAGGCCATCGGTTCCAATTCACAAAAATTTCGTGTCGAGACAATTTCGAGTTATCACACAGTACACGCGAAATGATTATCATACGAGAGACAAGAAAAAAATTAACTAAAGAGGATCAATCTAGCAATTCAGTCCTGGTCATCGATGTGGTGACACCAACAAGAAGAAGAAGCAAAAAGACCCATGGCAAGGGTGATGGTGACATGTAGCGATCCCCTCATCAGCCGCGAAGAAGACTCGGATGCAGAAAAATGGAGATGCAGATCCAGATCGATCCAGAGCTGGGAAGATCGGTGACAGCAGCATTCAATCACGTAACACGATATTAATCAAAGGCATATACGACGAAGACTCTTTATGTCCATGTATAGTGCGATTTACAGGACATAAAATAATATATTTCGAAGTTCAAAACGGCAAAGCGTCCGGCAAAGAGCCGTTGAAGCATGGGTCATCCTTAACAGCAAATTGCGAGGTAAAAAGGTAAAAAGGTGAAAGCACGGTCCCTTATAGAAATCAGGACAGCTGCTAATATCCAAATGCGAATAGGTGAGCTTTCAAGTTTAAATCTCCGAGCGGGAAGCGATGGCCAGCGTAGAGTAACAACAAATGTATCCAGCATAGAATATAACAACAAATGTATATGCACACAGGCTCCCTTATTTCGCTTGGTAGCCATATAGCTACCCATGACAATGGTCATGGGTATGGCCAGGGAGTATCGGCCCTGAGGACTTGTCACCAACACACTAATAGTCACTGACTCCCGTACGTTGGCGATGTGCGGCGCAGCTTGAGGTCTCCTCTGTCCTCCTCAGTGTCACACAGGAATTTCGGACGTAGATCAGCTAGAAGCAGTCAGTCACTGGACGAAGTTGAGAAGTCACATCCGGAACCCAATACTACGCGAGGCAAGTTCACGGCGTCGGTCCAGGTCACATAACCAGGAGCACATCAGCAGAAACAACTTGCGAATCACACATCAGCGAATTCTGGCAATAAAATTGAAGCAATTTAATTGTAGAGCGCGCACTGACGACACGATGAAAGCTCCAATGTCCACAGCCCAATATCATTGACACATTATTGGGAGTTTTCACAATGTAACTGCACGGTGTCCTGTAAATCGTGGAGAAGAGAATCTCTTCAATCTCAGCAAATACAAACTGGAGGCAGTCTCAAAAGTGAAGCGTTCCGTCATAGGAGCAGGAGCCTATGGTAAAGATGATGGCAGTACCACGAAAAATTCAGAACACAGTCCTGCAGCAGTTATGCCAATTAAAGTAGCAAAGTTCAGCTGTAGATGTCAAGCATCCGAAAGTGAGCGCAAATCAGAATCGATGGCAAAGTCCCGAGCAGTAAGATGGCTCCAAGTTTAACCGCTGCCACCAATGTAACACTCAATAATTTAGAGGTAGCGTGGTAGAGTGTTAACAACAGCAGTTCATTGATGAAGCGTCACACATTCATTTGAAGTCCACCAGCAGGTTTATTGAACTCAAGATACTTCGAACATGGAAACAAATTCACAAGATCCAACCAAGTATAAGTGCGATATAACCCATATATAATATAAAAGCCGTAACCCAACGGAGGGGGTGGCTAGAGGTTTTAGCTTATCCAGGGAGGTGATTGTCTCACCTCCCTGGCTTATCTGAGGTCCTCACCTGAAGAAGGTGGGAATCCAGACTGCCCCTGTTCTCTTAGTCACACTGTATATACACTGTATCTATGTTCATGCTTATTAGTCTGGTTACTATAACTACAGACATGTTAATTAATAGCTGTACCAGTATATGTTACATGTGAACAATATACTGCTTTAATATAAAAGAGTGACTCACTTGGGGAGTAGAGATAGGGCTATACATGCTGTGCCCTGTATTATATTCTTAATCCTAGTGCTATATTGTTAATCCAAAGCCTATTCAGTTGGGTTCTATTCATTCCGTTGTGACACACAGTTTCTTACTGCTGGGCACACTGTTTATATACACAGTGTTACCACATTTATCAAACTTACATACAAACCCCTTACTGGCGTTATAACCTATCAACCATACATAAAACTACCTTACAATATCATGCTGTCTTGTGTGCAATTAGAAGATGATTATTGTTGTATTATATCACCAGGGAAGAAGGAAGGTAGAATGAGCCTGTTCTCCCATCTTCAAAACAATGCACACTTTTTTAAAACGTCATCTAAGACCAGGTGAGTCCTTGCACCTGTCTCATTTGACTTTACACAATTATTATCGTGTTAGGTATTATTGGATTGTGTGGAGAAATGCAGTCACAAACTTTCCCTTACATGTATTTACTAGATGAGAGTGAGGATGTCACATACCTTTGGCACATACAGACATGCAATGTAAATTGCACTGTACTACTGGCATGTTTATAACTGTGATCATGATACGCGATACATCACTGTGTGTGCATAACTCATTCAGAGTGTCATTTTAATATAAGGATATGTATAAGAGGGGTATATAGGAAAATGATTTATTTAGCAGATCCTGTAGTGTTGAACTCTTGATTATGGATTTGGGGAATGTTTTAAGTGAAGATGAAAACAATTTAAGGGACAGCATTTGTAATGAGATTTAAAACAGAATGTATTTATCTAATGAAAAGTTGCAGCATCCTTAATGCCTGTCTTATTTCAGCCATCTTCAGTGCAAGAAGTGATTGTTCCTTTAACAGTCCTGTTCCTATCATTAAATGATTAGTATCAACACTTCCCTTGTGCTCTGTTATAAGTGGGTATCTCATTCGCTGGGAGACTTAGTGGAGACCTGATGGTGACTTGAGTCTCCACAACGTCTATTAAAATGGAGACCAGCTGGGTCTCCAGAGAGTCACAGGAAAATCAAATGTGTGAAATTTCTAGGAGACTTTTTCCAGTCTCCAGCTGGTGTCAAAGACGCGCTCGCAGGCATCTCCTTCAGTTGCGGACATCTCCGGGACATGTCAACAACTTCCCAGAGAACCGCAGTGGTGACCTACCGATCAATGGTGTGGAGACATCTCTGCATCTCGACATCTCCTGCATCTCGACATCTCAGTTGCAGGAGTCACTGTGACATCTCCTCCGGTGTGATAGGCCTGTATATGCTTAGTTTAATAGTACTGAATAATCACTCTGCATACAAGGCTATTGTGATACTGATTATCATAATGTTCTTGAACAGTTTCTTGTATGATGTCATCTTCCACAGTAATGTGTGTGGGGTTTATTTTTTCCATGATGATTGTGCTATCATATACATTCATTCCTCTGTTTTGTGTCTATACTGAGGTGAACAGCAGAAATAATCAGCATTTCAGTATCACAGAGAGTAGGTTGATAATGGTTGCGCCGTAGATAATTTATGATCTTTAAGATGTCTCTTTTTTTTTTTTTTTTTTTTTGCTTTTTTTTCAGTTATTTTGTTCAATGTGGCATGATCAAACATGAAAATAACTAGTGTTTTACATGTTAATGTACACGTGCACGCATTTCTGCCAAAATAAAATACAAGAGTGATAATGTTTTAAAGATTTTATCATTGCTGTTTCATTGCTCTCCCTGGTGATGACACTTCACTCTTATTTATTCAATGTGTTTTTGTGCGTATCTATTCTTATAAAATCTATATGGCAGTTCAGATCTTTATCTCTTGTGGTATTGCATTGTAAAGTGTACTCTATCTTTCTTGAATCACTTGACAGTATGAATATTGTGTTATGTAATATCTGCTGAATGAAAGCCAAGTAGCCACTAAAACTACACCTGATACACTATGGTTTGAACCTCGCACATGTTGTCAATATTCACTCCTTTGCTTCATGTTTTCTATCATAATCATAGTTTAAAGTACATTATTTACATAAGTAGGTATATTGATAATGTCGATTATAGGTAAACTTAAGTAACCTTTTATGTTCCCAGGTACTGAGCTGTAAACATGATGTGCTTTTTAATTAGCTTTTGATAAAAATGGCGAAGGGCATGAATGTAGTCCATACCAAGTCTGACAGTCCCATCCATAATGATTCTTGTCCTGCCTTCTTTTAGAAACTTAAAAGACTTTCCCTACATAGATTTTGCTTTCGCTGTAAAAACATTACAACAGCACTAGTTACATGTAGTTCGCAAATATTTTCTAGGGAATATTAGACCATATGTCAGTATACCCACATCTGTGAAATTGCTATATTAAACCATTTGTAAGTATACCCACATCTGTGAAATTGCTATCCATCAAAGACTGCTGAAAGTGACCCAATGTGAGATATTGATTGTATGAAAATGTCCACTTTCCTTGTAAGCATGTATGATATTTTGAAATGAGATTGTTGCATACCAAGTCTGACAGTCCCACCCATAATGATTCTCGTCCTGCCTACTTTTAGAAACCTAAAATACTTTCCGTAATTATATTTTGCTTCCTCTGTAAAAACATAAAAACAGCACTAGTTTGCAAATATTTTCTATTTTCTATTAAACCATTTGTAAGAATACCCACATCTGTGAAATTATTATCAATCAAAGATTGCTGAAAATGACCCAATGTGCGGGAGATATTAACTGTATAAAAATGTCCACTTTCCTTGTAAGCATGTAATGATAGTTTGAAATGAGATTGGTGCATCCTTCTTTTATGTATATAATATTTTCATGAGTCCTGTAGATAAGAGGTCGCTTGAAATACTGTAAAAGGGAGTTTTAGTTTTGCGGCGCGGACGTTTGAGATAACGATTGCGTTGGATGTTCTCTTCCCTCCCTGCGTCATGTTGATATTAAAGTAGCTTTAGATTACGCGGAGATGCAACCTGAAAACATATGATCGGTGCATGAAGTAGCTCTCTACGTCGTAAATTGAGCAGACGTAAAAATAGCTCAGAAGGCGTAATGAGAACTCAGACAACGCGAGCTATAAATAGAGTGATACGCGGGTCTGCGCATGCTCAGAACATGTTTTTTCCCCTCTGAATGTCCCTATCGCGAAAATCTAAAGCTCCCTAATATGACATGAAGGATGTACAGTATAACAGTGACCTTGTATGGACGTAGCTATAAAGTGACCTCCATGTTATCCTGAGACCTTTTCACATGGATTTATCAAGTATGTGCCAGATTCAAAAATATTCTAAGATGTTATGTCATCATTCACCTCCAATTTTATCGATGAATTCATACAGATGCAAAGTATGATACATTTGGTTCACGAAATTGATTTAAGGTATCGAGGGAGATGTATGGTGACAACATGTCACCCGTTTCTCTCTAGTAGGTCTATATTTATTGTGAAAGAAAATGTATGACAGATGAAATTTGAAGTTATGAAGGAAAAAACCTTGTTACTTTGTGTTTCTTAATTTGTGTGGATGTAACGCTCAGTCAGAAATTCACACTACACCTCTTTGTGTGACTCTTGCCAATTAGGGAACATTGATATTCCTTCCTGCTGTATAAATGAATGCAAATGAATAGTAAATAAGTACTTATTACCGAGTGTGAATTATAGCATAGATCAAAATTTGGATGTTTTACAGGGTTGTGTGGGAAATACCAAGTAGGCCATACCATGTAAAGCAGTTTATTAGGTCTGATCTAGACAAAGGCAATTACACTTTATTTGTTAACAGAAGAATTTCAAGACAGTCATGTGTGACTCTCAAACTACTATGTCCATATGTCGCTAATGAACAAAAATTTGTATTCCTATATAAACTACATTATACAAAGATGACAACATATTTTCCTTATGAATATTCATGTCCTGTTTGAATTTTCTTTCTGCTTTCAAAACTTCAAAGTATAAAGCCATTGGCAGTTTATGGCTTGATTCAAATTCAATTGTCGGCTTTCATATTATAACATTTGGCTACATGAAACACAGTCTTTCGTCAAGGACAACTTTTCTGCATGTACTATACTGTGCGGAGGCTGGCCTTCATTACAAAAGGGCTCTGATACTAAGCTTAGTGTAGCGCCCTCTCTTGTTCACCCCAAAGCGTCAAACAGACTTAGATCACAAAATGGATGAAGCACCATTTAAAACAATTTTAAAGTCCATCATCAGATAGATCAACCAAAACCTTTTTAGCAATAGTTATATCTGACTTGTATACTTGTAACATAAGAAATATTCTTGAAGTTTTAATCAAAAATGTCCCGTGTATTCTTATTATTTTCTTTGTTTTTTAACAGCCTTTAGTTTCAATATCTCAAATCAATGAAAATGGAGTTAAGTTGTTTTTGCGATCAAACTGTTCATATGGTAATGAGACAGTATATATGATCTGCACTGAATTGTTTCTAATGAATGCTTCCATGCCCAAACGATGTTAGAGGACAAGTTCAATTTGTGCAATAATGGCTGACTTTGTGAAAACTTGTGTCTAGTAGCAGCCCATGGCTGTATCATGGTACAGAATGCCGTATGTTTATATAAATACAAAGTTGTTTATTTTATTCACAGTGGCATATGCTGTAGGGAGAAAAAGAAACAAAAACTAAGTAGGAGCTGACACTTATTTAGTACTATGCGAAATCCTGATAGAATAAAAATATAGAAGAAATAAGCTGTGTTTTATGAAGATATATTAGGAAATACTAGTAATGACCAACAGTGCAACCCTTTTGACATAGGTAAAAAAAAATGTAATTTATTCTTTTTCGTTGTTGTTTATGTAGGACTTGTATCCTTAAAGTTGCATTGGACATACAACAGTTGATAAAAAGATCGTAATAAAGTGAGAATTATTTGAGCATTCCAAAAGACTTTTACTGATATTGTACTGTAAGATCTTGGTAGGCTTCTGCAATGGCAGCAGTTATTATAGTGAAATGTGCACACATGAATAGAATAAAAGAAAGAAAGTGAGGTATGCACTCTACACTTTGAGAATGCCACATCCAGTCTTTGAAAATTGCTGAAGTTTCACGTATGTGTACATTATGATAATGAAGCATGGACACTAACTTGATAGAGAGGGACCTTGTTCTAAAGAAGCTGGGTATAGCAAACTTCTTGTCTATCGAGGTTATTGTGCAGGCCCAAATCTGAATATTTCTCTGTTACTGTATCCTGAGGTATTGTGAGACACCTAATACTGTATACACCAAATATATATATATATTTTTTTTTTTTCGCGAATTTTGTGAAATTAAAAGACGTGCGAAAATAATGACTCTGATCCCGATATGAACATTACGCACACGTATACATTTCTCAATTCAGTACAGTACTCTACCATCGCGAATTTAACCACTGGCGAAATCGTCGGGAACTCCCGATCGGGAAGTCCCGATATGCGAAAATTTAGACTCGCTAAATATATGGTGTATGCAGTACAAGGTAGCATTAATTTTCATGGTTTGTAGGTTTTCATTACAGTGCACTCCCGTTATAATGAACAGGGTTATAACAAAATTCAAGTTACAATGAAGTAGAAATTCAGCCTGTAACATTATCCGCACTATGTATTTTTATTGTTTATTTGTTCGGTTATAACGAAATTTCGATATAAAGAAAGGAAACTGCCGGTACCGAGGACTTCGTTATGAGGGGAGTCCACTGTATTACGAAGTACCCCTGTATTATGGTGTGGTGTTAAAGGTTAAGACTGAAGTATGTCCATTGCATAATATGCTGGTATTGTATTGACTCTCTCTCTCTCTCTCTCTCTCTCTCTCTCTCTTGATAGCGGCAAGTATTAGTCAGCCAATGAGAATCGGATGCTCCATTCATGCACCTTTCAATCAGCTGATCATATCTTGAGATAATAATTATGTTTTTACTTACTAGTGTCTGCTAAGCATGTCAAACACTGAAGGCTAAATACACTGAATGCCCAAATTTTTCTCAATTGTGCAGCACAACCTATGAATAGATCGTTACAGCTTCAAAGACATATTCTGAGGTTTGAAGATAAATAATGAAAAAAAAAATAGGTTGTAAAACTTACAAAAGAGTAGAGTTTATATTTTAATCCGCTGTGCACTATGTCTGAATGCTGTAGGTTTTTAAGTCCGTGACGTCCTATTCTGAATGGCAGAGAAAATGCAAGTTTTAAATTGTAATTTGTAGTGTTGGAATATATAATATATTAAAGTAATAAACTACCATGTATGTGAATATGAGAAACGGATGTTGGAATTTGCTTTCTCTGACTTGTCATTTTGCCTTCTGTCACCACGCAAATGTTGAGAATACATATATGACTGATTTTAGATAAACCTATAAAGTTGCTCACTCGTACATATCCTTATAAGGATAATTATGTAAATGCATGTAATTTTAAATACAACTGTATCTGTACTGAATATATATATATATATATATATATATATATATATATATATGTTATATATATATCATATTTATGTTTCCATAATATGTACACTATATACACATAGATTATGTATATAAAATTATGTGTACATGCATTCACATACTCTCCTTCTATATGCTTATGAAGAGTTTCATTGTAATATGGGCCAAGTGCCATTTTTAAAAATTTTAAGGTATGTCTTTAAAATGAGTCCATTGTAAGATAGAGCAAAATAAAACCTTTCTGATGATACCTCACTTGTAACATAGCAAAGAATGTTCTAGAAGTTATCAAAAATATTCCATATTTTCTTATTATTTTCTTTGTTTTTTAGGCGCTTTAATCACAAATATCTCAACTAAACGAAAATGGAGTTCGCCTGTTTTGCCATAAAACTCTTCATTTATTCATGTATGTATTCATACATACATGTATGTGTATGTTTATGTGTGTATAGAAAAACATGCATTATAATGTATTACATTAAGCAACTTACGACAGTGAGTTTCAGTATAGATACATATACATTCTTACATGCCCACATTCAACATTTGTGAGGGTTGTCACATCATATACTCCTGCTATAAGACACCAATTTTAATGTGTAGGAAATACAAGTGATTTTCTGTTTGGTAGGTACGAAAACATGTTTATTATTACAAATATTTTTTTTTCAAAATTAGTACCTGTGCCAAATTGACATCATCCAGTGACTGTTCTTGTGTTTGGCATGAGGTACTTTTATTGCTCAGTAGTTTATCAAAAGTACATTATCAAAATGTGTAAAACATGATTACGACATACAGAGTTTAACGACGTAGTCTGGATTATTAAATTACAGCCATGCAAATGACTTCACGTAACACCACACATCTACAAAATGAATAATAGGCCTATAGTGTACAGTGCACTCCCGTTATAACGAATACGCTTATCACGAAATGCTCGTTTCAGCGTTGAATGTCAACGAAGTGAAGATTTACGTCAGATTACTATATCTATGGACATGTACGTATAATTTACTTTACTCTTCGTTTAGATTATAACGAAATTTTGATATAACGGAAGAAAGGAAAAAACTTACTTCGTTATAACGGGAGTTTACTGTACTTAAAAAGATCGGATACATTCGGGAATCCTCGTATCGAAGTGTGTATAGCTTTATCACTAATCTCTATGTAGGTACACACACAGCCGAAGACTCTCGACGGGAGTCGAACCTTTTTGACCAATGAGCGTACACCTAGATAACGCCTCGGTGATCGATATTCGCTGACGAGCAATTCTATTTTAGCAGGCCAGCGCTAATTTTTTTGTTTGTTTATATTATTGTATCCCGATGTATAGCAAATGAAGAACGATTAAATCGGATCACTCTATCTCCTTCACGCTAGGTACCAGGTCTTTAGAATATTATTACTTGAATAAGATATTTTCATTTACTAAGTAAGCCTCAGTTCTTTTGTAACCATCAATATAACCTTGTATATACACACCGTGTGTATATGACCTGGCTGAAAACACACACACACAGACACACACTAATTAGAAAACAAAACACAAAATACCTCATTGCACTCCATTAAACCAGATACTGATGATGTAGAAAATTACTTAGTAGAAATTAGTGATTGTTAGTATGGTGCCCTCATTGAGTAAGTTTTGAAAGCTTGAAGCTCATTTTTCAATTTCTCATGCTGAAAAATTATTTGAGGACGAGGCAAAAATAGGCCTACTTGTCACCAATGCCTTGTCCAATACAAGCTTACCATCACAGACACGGTAATCGTAACTGAGCTGTATGGATATTTAACCGTACAAAACGCTGGAGGTACTTTAAGAGGAATGTCTTGCCTTGACAAACATGATACATAGTAGAAACTGACAGAAGGCAAGAACTAACATGACACAAAAACACATCAAGGCGTTGAGAAACCAAACGTGAGAACGCTTGGACCATTAATTTGATACTGGTACAAGTCCCAAAGTTGATTTATACGATAATGAGGATGAGGAAGATAGGGTCAATAGGCGTAATTAGGCCTATATCGGTGAAAAATGCAACTTACACAAACGTATAAAATGGAATTGTAGTTTGCGAGGTCAATGACATATCGGTGTTAATTCATCATTGTCTAATCATTCTAACTTATAGTAGACATCATCATTTGCTGACCAAGGCGACTGATGAGTGAACAATAGCTCAACACATTAACATAAACATCAACTATTTACATCTGTACAGCCTGGACAATAACAGTATATGAGTTGCAGTGTTGTCAATATTGTGGTATTCAGTCACATTTTTTAATTGCATTTGATTTAAGTCTTTTGCTCATAGTGACAACGAATAATCGGCGGCATGTGATTACGTCACTGATCAGCACCATTCGTCGGGCCTTGAGTTGCGGGGGCGCCCATTTCCACCACCTCGCTGCAGTCGTTCTGCGCCATCTCGTAACTGGGCGGGGCTGCTGTGGGGAAGGCGGCATTCGCACCCGGCGATGCCACAGGGGTTTGAGGAGGAGGGGACGCGGGTGAGTTGGTCTCGTCGGTGACTTCTTTGCAGTAAACGGGAGGCTGCGAATCGTGGACTGACTGCTCATAAGTGGGCGGGGCCTCAAGATGTGGCAACGCCCCTTCCAGATCGGGGTTGGACGTGACCCCTCCTCCTTGCCTTTGCTGGGATCGTCTGCGCTGGATGCTGGCGCTCCGGCGGGCCACCATGCTTCGGATTTTCTGCTGTCGCTTCTTCTCGTACACCTTTTTGAGGCCGACAACACAGAGGAACACACCTAGGACGCCCCCTACGAAGATGAATGTGATTGCCCACCATGGTAACGGGTCTGGAGCGAGAGAAAGAAATAAAATAAGAGAGGAACATTAGTCCATGGGCCAGGCCAGATATTGGTACCATCTGAGGTGGCAAAACCTTTTTGGTGTCATTTTCTTTGTCGGGCATAGATATGCTTATCAAGCTATGATAGCATTTCCAAATGAGTAGCTTAGTCATAATAAATGAATTTTTAACCAATTTGGTCTCATTGTTATATCCCTATACTTCTGAATCGAAACTAACCGCTATACAAAGAAGGGCACTGTCTTCTGTATGTTCCATAGAGCTGTAAAATGCAGCTCTCTGGTATGTTCACAGGTGTTCTGTTGTAAACGCGCTGCGCTTAGTCTTTATTCAAGGCAGCGAAGGGAATATCCAAAGGTTATAATGTCCACAGCGCTTAGTCTTTATTCTAGACGGCGAAGGGAATATCCAAAGCGTATGATACAGTGTATATCCTTTAATCTAAAAACAACAACAACAACAAAAGCAATTCCTCGTGAATTTTACCGTATTTTTCAATTATCTATCATTTTCCGGCGAAAACGCTACGATGAAAGCGCTAATACCACGCCAATGTCGCTTTATTTCCATCCAACAATATAAGATAATGCAAAAACAATGTACCGGTACACTACGATACATTATAATGGATAATATTGTCAATGAGCAGAGTGATTTTTGTTTAAAACTGATGTATTTGTTGATAGGGTAGTATAAAAACAGTATAGATAATCCCTTTTATGAGAAACTTTAGATATGATAACGGTACATTGGTCTAGATAAAGACTAAGTGCACCGCGTGACAGCTGTGGACATCATAACCCTTTGGATATTCCCTTCGCTGCCTTGAATAAAGACTAAGCGCACCGCGTTTACAACAGAACACCTTTGGACATACAGAAGGCAGTGCTCTTCTTTGTATAGCGGTTAGTTTCGATTCAGAAGTATAGGGATATAAAAACGAGACCAAATTGGTTAAAAATTCATTTATCATGACTAAGCTACTCATTTGGAAATGCTATCATAGCTTGATAAGCATATCTATGCCCGACAAACAAACTGACACCAAAAAGGTTGTGCCACCTCAGGTGGTACCAACAACCCATTTTTCGGGTCTTGGCCCATGGACTACATGTAGAATGAGAACAATAAATAAATAAATAAAGATATGAATGGCCCTCGCCGCAATGAATTTCTTGAAAAGGCAGGTTTTAGCAACTGTTACGTCAAGATTCATTTCTCCCCTCCTTTCCCTTTCTTTTGGTTGACCTTTACCCATGACTCCCCAGCTTGGTTGATAAACCAATCGGTAAACACGTCAAGCAGAAAAAAGTTCGTGGTGTTGTTGAAACTGTTTATTGATATTTTCAGTCTTCGTCCGCACGCAAGCTGCCTCTCGATCAACCTAAGGGAAAAACTCTATGGAACTAACCATTATCATCTCGAAGGCAACGGGTAAAACTGAGAATTAACTTGACTGTAGAATTTACTAGTGAGTTCAGATAGACTCTTACCTGCTCCCCGTGTGTGGGCCGCTGCGCTCTGTCTGTGTTCGTCGTAAGATCGTCTTCTTCTTCCTGTTAAAAACGAATAAGAAGCAATGATATATATACAGGTCATAAATAAATGAATTCCTTCAGTTTCGTCCATGTTGTTGTTGTTGTTGTTATCAGCATGATGCATTGATATTAATTTTCTAGCATAGTATAACCTCATGAAAATCGTCATTCATCAAAATTTTGATTGCTTTATTTCTGCCTATGTGTTCATTAGATTATCATTATCAGTCAGTTTTTGCTTATTGATAACGGACTCCTCCACCTGTACACTTAAAGATCTGTAATGATACTTATGTATTATTTCACATGGGATTATGTAATGCGAAATTTTGTTATATTTTCATGACTTGTGAATAATATGTTCGATATTGTTATCCATTCATACATCCAATCATTCATTCATACATCCAACCATTCACATATCATATACCAGTGACAGTCAGACATTCAGACAGTGATACACCCTCCTCGTCATTCATTACTTTGCTTCATGGAGCAACAAACGAATATAATTGGCTATTTATACGTATCCTATAATGCGCTCTTCATTAAGATTGTCTGAACGAAGTCGAAGTGACACCATTTCTGACAAAACGCTTGTACCATGATAACACAAAATGTTAAGAAAAGTGTGTACAGGTATTTAGTTCTAGTATAAAAGTACCACAGTATAGTTCTTGCTGCCACCAAAATTTGCTTTTACATGCATAGTGACAGATGGACAGTTTGACTCCATTATTAGGGGAGGGGGAAGGGAGAGATAATTATTTTGCACCCCAACATGAGGGGTGAAAAGGATTTTTGGACAAAGATGCCGGTCCCGCTATTTGCCTCGTCTGATCAGGATTAACGGACACGGTACCTGCCAAGTTCAACAGCAAAATAATGATCGCTGACGAGGATTACCCACTGGACGAGAACGTCTGTGTTTCTTTGCCATAATCCCTCAATCTCTCGAAAGGAAGAGACATAATACACAACACACGAAGCGGTGATAATGAGTGACTTAGACGTTGATTGTAGCACAAAAAATCTACTAAACAATCACCAGTCGCGTGTTTCAATGGAGTTTTGAGAACGGAAGGACACATAGTGAACGAATGCATTATTCATCAACACCCATCACCCTTCTGTCCACCCACGTTGTCCTATAATTATAGTAATCTATCAGCAGCGCTTTCTGCAGCTTGGTTTTGGAAGGTTATATCTAATGATTATGTTTACATTCTCTCTTATGACTGATAGCTGTGTGATATGCGCTTACTGACGATGATACAGCGAAATGACAGCAACAACTACAAAATCAAAACTAGAACACCAATCTTTGGCAGAGGTCAAAGGGAAATTGAAATGCTAAAGCTGAGTTTGGTGCGGTTGGTAACCATGTTCAGTTGCGATATGCAATAACTTCCTTTTGCATAATAATATGCTCTTTTTCAATTCAATGTTTATTTCATTCTCTTCATTCTCTGTCGGCATTAGAGTTTCTCAAAAACAAGGAACTGATTTGTTAAGACTGCATTGTCTTGAATTGATGTCAAATGGCTCTCTCCAGCATTAAGGGAGAATTATGGGGTTTAATCGGATCGTTGACATGGTTGAATCAAAAATTTGAAACAACCAAAAACAAAAAAGCAAAACAAAACAAAACAAATACATCATCTCCTCAAGTTTTTTTCTTTGAATAAGTAGGTACGTGGGGGGGGGGGGGGGGGTTTACTACCAGGAATGCAATCAGTGCATAATGTTGTGTTTCATATCAATATCAGCCGCTCCAGTATAGTATCGGCCTAACTACCCCCATTCCTATGAGGCTTTATCGAATGTCCTCTACTTGTAGAGCGATTTAACAGTTTTATCGTTCAATTTCCTTCTTGTGTTCTTGGCAGTCTTTTGTCCAGGACTTTGACCATTTCCTGTCTCCATAGTTTCCCACTTAGAGCTATCTATACATCCACCTTTTCCTGAGCACCTCGAATTTCTCGCAAAGAGGCGTCAAAATCCAGCTCAACCTTAACACGAGTTCACCGGGAATGTATATTTGATAATTTCCTGGATGTTTTCATTCTCCTTAATGTAAAGTTCCGGTCGTCGCTAGAAAAGGGACGAACAATCTTTGTTTTTTCTTTTCTTTTTTTAAATTCATTGTCACATTTTGTCTGGAGTACAGACGTTTTGGTTTGTTCTCAAGTTCAGAGATCTGCTTGAGGGAGATGAGTAAATCTCTATCCGAGTCGCCCCCCCCCCCCCCCCCCAACAGCTCCCCCTTAACCCCCCCCCCCCCCTCTCCCATCTTTTAGCATCCCTAAGATAGTAACTATTATGTATGTGATAAATCATTGTACAGTATGTGGGTATAATCATTGGTAGGGCCTATACTGCGGCAGACTCTATGACACTTTTCTTCCTCTAACCAAAGCAATTACATCCGGGCAGGAAAGGGCCAGCTTTCACCGCGTCATGATGATTTTTATCAACAAAATACGAGACTTTTATTTTTATCACATCTCTTGATACAGAATAGCATCAACTATTATAGCATCTCGAGATTGCATAATTGCTTAATGCTGCAGTCGTTAAAAGCAACAATAAAATGTATAGTAATTTGAATTTACGCACCATTTAATGTACACTTAACGGTTTCAATTTCATTGGTGATTTTATGGGTTGTTTGCCATTGTAAATAAATATTGACAAAATTAGAACGTATGCGCGCTCTTCAAATGCTTCCACTGCCCACCCTGCAAATAAGTTCAGACACGCATTTCACGCCTTTTGCGTCATACAGCTTTACTTCGTAATCCCCATTCAATGTTCAAGGCTATACATTGTGAGCATTATTTTTCTAAACCAATTGTGAACCGTCCAACTTTCCCATTTTCATTCAAAAGACTTATTGAAGGTTTGAATGATGTAGGCGTGTCTGCCTTTTTATGTACATGCATGTACAATGTACATGCATGTTGTTTTCATGCTTGTTAACTGAAGTATTCTTCAGGTATAACTTGTTGGCCGGCGACGGAGGGAGCCTTTATCGTTCACTTGGCCGGACGATGGTGGCCAAATTTCGAAGAACGGAAAGTGGATATCCGTAACGGTTGTGTTTTATCAGTTGTGTATTAAGATATAGTACGTTCTGGAAAATCCGGGTGATAACAACAGCAGATTCTAATGTTTTATTTACATCAATTATGTTACCAGCTATGTGATAGTAAAAAAAGCGTAGCATCTTCATCGTAAAATCGTCAGTACTATTCAACTCTCCTCTATGATTATTTGCAATATCACTGCGGCGTCCGTTATTCCTCTGTAATCTTTGTAATGTCATTTCCGTTCTTCCTTGTTGTGGTATAACTCTCACAACTTACAGTTTCTAAACTACAATGTAGAATACCTTTGTTATATGTCACGTTTTGCTTTATCATTATCATTGTTGTTGCTGTTGTTATTGTTGTTGTTGTTTAATTATTAATTTAGGATGCTAGTTATAATCTGTAGGTTTTCTGCGACATTAACTCATTTAAAAGGTACGTTAGCTCCAGTGCGAACGGAACATTTCTCGAAGTTGTTTTTTAAAAAGGTTTTTTTTTGTTTCAGTTTCTTTAATTGCTTATCATCAGACGTCTTCTACAAAAAAAAAAAAAAAAGTTCATTGTCACTTTAAGTTCATGCGAGTGTTACAACATGCCAAACAATTCGTAGGACCCTGTGCGGTTATATCTGACATTTTGTGAAGACGAAAAACATTTAAAAAAGTGAAGTTTCCATTCTATGTTCATTGCCGTTGGAAGTTAAACCGTCGTGTGTGTTTTTTTATTCTACTTTATTCATCATAGCATGAAATCAACTCGAACTTTAAGCACTCAAGCAGAAATGCAGAGGGTGGAGTGGAGAGACAGAGAGAGAAAGTACATGTAAGTAAACGGGGGACCGGCAACATCGAACAAAGGCGTTCCATACGGGACTCCGTTCGATAGCTCTACGGACACCGGTGAAGGCCAGCTTGTATGCGGGTTGGTCAATTATCCCTGGGTCAGTTATTATACTGGGATTAGGGATTTTCAAAGCATAGACTGGTCCATCCACATTTCCGATAATGACATGTTTTTGACAAAGAAAGGTACGGGTGCTCTTGAATTATGCATGGTCGGATATTTACTTTTTATAGTGTAGTATATGCACCATCAAAGGAATAACAAAAGAGCATTAGCTTCAATAACAGCTGAGTGCAAAATGGGGAAAAGTCACACATCTACAGCGAAAGCCCCCGCCCCGGTTTCCCTGCCAATGTTTTCCTTGATATTTATTGATTTTATTCAAATGATTCATGAATTAACCCATTCTGGGTGTAACATGAACAAAAACAAACAAAGAAAACAAAACAAAACAAAAACAAAACAAATAACTCACTAACATAACAAGCACGCACACACACCAATACACCTACACACATACAAATACCAGTGCATACCTACCCATCATGCCCATGTACACTAATGTTTACTGGTTTCAAACTTCTCTATAAATTTATATACGTATCCGATGGGACCTCCCCTACAAACAATCAAAAAGGTAATAATGTAAAAGTCCCTGATCGAAGCACATTCAATGCTAGCTGACAGGGCGCCAAGACATAGTGACGTCATAAACTCCAATGAAAATGGCAAATTGGAATACTCCGCCTCATAGTGGCTCTCCTTCCATTTCTCATTCATTCGTACTTACAGGTACAAGGTAGTACTATGGCATTTTCTTCTCATCCACGGCCTTCCTTCTTCTCCCCCCCCCCCTCTCTCTCTCTCTCTCTCTCTCTCTCTCTCTCTTCCTCTGTCTCATTCTTTTTTGGCTATTTCATTGACAACACTGATGACTTTTGTGGGGGTGAAAACACGAAAAATGAACTTATACCCCTAAATTGTTAAACGTCGCCTAAATATAGCCCATAAGGCGACATTTAACAATTTAGGGTATACAATGTAAGTTCATTTTTGGTCATAATATTTTAGCGTACTGTATGAGTGTATGCGAGTTAGTATATTTCATACTGTGTGTGCATAAGATTCTAACTTAAATGCTTTGATTGTCTACCTCTACTTCTACTTCTACTTCTACTTCTACTTTTACTTCTACTTCTACTTCTACTTCTACTTCTACTTTACTTCTACTTCTACTTCTACTTCTACTTCTACTTCTACTTCTACTTCTACTTCCACTTCCACTTCCACTTCTACTTCCACTTCTACTTTACTTCTACTTCTACTTCTACTTCTACTTCTACTTCTACTTCTACTTCTACTTCTACTTCTACTTCTACTTCTACTTCTACTTCTACTTCTACTTCTACACCTACGCCTATACATGGAGCTTCTCATCAAAGCGTGTACAGGAACTGGATGAAGATACTTACAGACTTTATCATATGCTTGATAGGCCGAATTTCAACCAATGCGGAGTTAATTTCATCAAGAAAGTCTTTTTTTTTTCGGGGCTCCATGCGTAAAAAGAAACAGGGGCCTATCAAAAAATCTTGCACATGTTTACTTCTTATTCAGGTACTCTCTGGTCCAACAGAACGAAACCCGTTTACGTATAAATATTTTGTTACTAAATATCCCCATCTCGGTAGTCAATGATCATACTTTTTCTTAATTCATTTAAGATATCGACTTACATTTTTTCAATCTAAATAGCATGACCCCCTCAAAAACAATTAAAACAGCAACAAAATAAATCCAAACCTCACGGTTTCATCAGTGATTTTACGTGGTATACATGTGATCACATAATGGAGATAATGTACATGTATTTCAGGAGCTGAGGGGATTTAGGCACGAATTTGAATTAGGCTAAATGCAAAACCATAATCCCTTTGGTTCACTATGCCTGTCATCCCATATACAGCTGTATAATACATGGAGATCCTAAAAATGTGCTACACAATTATGGTTCTTTTGAAATTAAGAGGAGTAATAAATAGACGACATATAACTCACTTGATTCGACCGAGCAAACGTTGAGTAACACCACGGCCACAAGGAAGACGATGTGCAGAATGGAATTGAGATAATGGTTCGCCATCTTGTCTCTGTTTTAACTGATCAAACTCTGCTGCGATTTAACTATACTTTCACTTCTCTCTCCGTCCGAAGAATTAATCCAAAATAATCATCTGGTCCCTGTATATGTAATCGTGATGGGAGGATCAGACTCCGCTCTCGTAGGTGAATCTGCAGCGCCTGCCGACGTTTCTCGCTCAGCCTTACCGAAGTGTTGTCTAACGCTGACGGCTACGTCCAGCACAGCCTGGTTTTGTTATGTCAAATTTTATTCTCGCACCAATTTGGCCTGTTTTCTTCCAACTTCCTCTTCTTATCCACTGCCAACTGAACGTGTGTCAGAAAACTGGAGGAAGTCGCCGACTCGTGATGTAACGGTGGCATAGAGTGCAGCGTATATAACAGGGGAATGACAAGGTTGTTATGAACTCACCGGATCTCGTATTTGCTTCGTAATGCTAGCCGAGTCAGACTCACCGACTCTAAATAAAGCTGCTGGCTAGTACACAAAGGAAGCACTGAGCCGCATAGCCTTAACAAAGGACCCGTACCTGGTACTGCACAAGCGCGGAGAGGAAAAAATAGATCAAGAACGAGAGAACTGAGCAGAATAAAGGAACAGACATAGAGTCAACCATATGAATTCAGCCACGAAATGACAGAAATATAAAGAAATTTTTATAAATAGGTAGATCGTGTACAAGGGCGTTTACGCATCTAAGTCCAAAGGTGCATAATACTGCTGGTTTCTCTTTGAAAAAAAGAATGAAAACATTCGGTCAAAAAAAAAAAATAGGTACACTGTATTAGTTGTTAAGATTTAAGGAATCATCCTTGTAACTGTACACGACTATGCGTGTACTAAAAAGAGTTGTGATATCGGTATAGATAAATAATGATTTACATTATAAAGATTACCCGTGTGGTATATAAATATGACTGGATTATTCACACCGCTTAAAGTGACTGGGTTTTGAGCAAAAGCCCTGGGATTCATACCAATTTGGTATAGTCCGCTTCCTTGGCTTTTATTCTCCTTTTTTGTGTGTGTTTTTGTCTAATAAAATATTTACAGAGTGGATCGTCATATATATAATATATGAATATATATATATATATATATATATATATATATATATATATATATATGTATATATACAGGCATGTTCGTGCGCATATATGTTTGTTTAGAGAGAGAGAGAGAGAGAGAGAGAGAGAGAGAGAGAGAGAGAGAGAAGGAAAGTGGGGGAGAGCAATATCTGCGGCTGCTCTTTTACCTATACATTTACACCACATCCTCAGGTGTTTTGCAATTTTTTGTGTCAATTTACCACTTTCACTTTTTGGTCAGTTCTTTTACTTTAATTTCGCATAGATATACTCACAAACCCACTCGCACATGGGTATATATCTATCTGTCTGCCTATACATATATATATATATACATATATATATATTATATATATAATATATATATATATATATATATTATATATATATATATATATACAAATATCATCTCTTTCTTCTCCCTCCTCCTCCTCCTCCTCCTTTTCCTCACCTTCTTCTTCCTCCTCCTCCTCTTCTCCTTCATGCTTCATGTACGTACCTGAATGTTGTACATAAACGGAAAAGCCATTGTGGTATATACTGAGATGGCATAAGGAAGATATATTATCATCCTTCGCACACACAAAAGTGCAGTCACACATGTATATAACACAAACGCAATCACAGAAAACAGGCAACCGACAGCCTTCTGGAACTTGGTACTTCCCGTATTAAGTCTCTTACGGCTCATGGTAAACTCTTATCCAACGGGCTAGCGAAAAACAAAAAAAAAACACCAAAAAAACAGCGCATGCAATCACAAACGCGGAACAAGGACAAAGAATCAAGAGAAACACGTAAAATTATACACGCATACAAAAACTGAAACAAAAGAAACGATCCACACTTACTTTGAAAGAATATAAGACAACATGGGAAAATGACAACAAAAAAAGGGTAATAATGACAGTGGAGGAGACTCTATCACAAAGGTAGAAGTGAAATATTATGATCAAAAACTTGTGCCTTAACAACGCAAGGGATCAGATATTATAGAGGAATAGTAGTCAATAGGAAGAACTTTGATAAGTCCGCTTATTTCAGTAAGATGTTAAATCAGTCAATATTCATTCATCTTTGTATTTTCAAGAATATACTGTAAAGCTTTTCCTGAAGCAATGTTGAATCAATCAATGATATCAAAAATCTGCATGGATTAATGAACCTAACTCTTGCCTAGTAAGCCTCGTCAAAGTCCTACCCTTCACCTTCATGCATTTATTTTCCATATCCACAGTTGAAATATTCCTCACTTTTTTCTCCATTTTCTCACCGCCCCCACCCACTCTTCTACCATTAATCTCGTACATGTTCGGCTGTGTGTACACACACATATATAGACACACACACACACACACACACACACACACACACACACACACACACACACACACACACACACATACACACACACGCTTATTTGCATTTAGTTTTCTCCCATTCATCTTTCATTACACAGTGCAAGGGATGTTGACATATTCCACTTTAAATATTTGCAAACATAAAATGGCATCAGACAATAAAATGCAGTGCTGCATGTGAGAACCGCCGCACTGGACAAGTTCTGCTGTGAATAATGTCTCTCTTTCAAAATTGAGGCAGTAATTATTTTTATGTTATTTCCTGCTACGATCTAAACATGCTAGTAGATGCTCAACTATACAATGCACATGCTTGTATGCTTTTTTTCTTTGCAAGTGCTTCAACATTGTCATGTTTGGGTGAGTTTACATGGACTTTTCAATGTCCTCACTTATGGAGAAAGGTGTGTCAGAGTGAATTAAAGTAAAAGAATAGTTATTTACGCACGAAACTGAGGAGAGTTGCAAATTATCTTGTACACGAGTGACGTCTTGATGACGTGATCAAGATGATTAGAATAAATTAAGGTCCTCGTAAATGACGTAACAAGATGGCATTATGTTTCTTAGAATCTCTGTCAACGTCTGATTATTTCGTCGTTTAAACGCTCAGTTTTCCTTCGGAACTACTCCAGCTTTGGAAAAACTGATACACAGGACTCAAATAACAATACTGTCCTGTACGAACAATCGACGATAAGTCATAAATCGGTCAGTATTCACTAGAATGCCGGACACGTCCAGGTAACTCGGAGCGATTAAGCTGAGACCGAATTACGCTCCCGACATTGTATGCGTGCGGGGCATTATTACGTCATTATAGAACACTTTCTCTCAGTGCAGAGTGACGTAGAACACGTAAATGCCGATTATTTTGTTGGCAGTAAAGGTATGCATTCCTTAAGCTGTTGTGTTTTGCCCCTCTTTGCAATGGCGTACGCAGGATCTTTTTGCCTAGAAACTGTGTACGTTGTTTTCACGCCAAAAATCATTCTTTCCATTTAACATTGTTTAACCGCAATCACGGATGTTCTACAATTTATGTGCAAGGTATTAATGCCATGAGCTCGACATGACGTCAGCGAGAGTTCATCAAAGTGTAAAAATTCAAAGATGACAATTGCTTGTCTTTCATTCTATGCTCATTGCGATCTTCTTGCTTCGTTGAGCATGGGGGAGTAATCTTGTCATCATTCTTCGCTCCAATCGTTGACACCTGTTGGAATTAATAATTATGATAAGTTTGTACTAGAGGACCGAAATAATGATGTAGCACTCACCTGTTCTTTCTTGGGTTGAAGCAGGTGCGAGTATGAACACTCGGGCCAGGTAGGGGAGGTTGTGTAGAACCAGTTTCCATGGCAATGAATGGCTATGACATAACAATTTGATACTCTATACCGTACGTCCCCCAAACAAATCATAATGGGACCCTCCGCAATGATAATTAAAAAAAAAAACGAATCAATCTAAATACAATTTCAGGGTATGAAACTATAACTCATTGCCGACATCTTACAGAAAACCCCATTCAGTTTGCTTCAGTGGTCAAAGAGAAATGAGAGATTTTGTAGAGCATGTCAGGAATCTCTTCCCTCCGAGTTTTGTCTATTGCGTTCACATATTGATACGTAGTTCCAAGAGCATCAAAGTGCTAAACTTGGAAGAATCAGACACATAATATGCTTTACAACAATCCACATTTCTCTGTAACCACTAAACCAAATTGAATGGCGTTTTCTGCAAAATAGAGCTAAGATTTCATACATTAAGACCCTGAAGTAGCATTTAGACAGTTATCATATTGGGAGTTATCAATGCGAAAATCCAATTGTAATTTTGGGGGGACATACTGTATAGGCTCATGACAGAGAATAATAACATCAACTCTATTAACTGTCAGTGATCAGATTCTTCATCATACTTTTAAACAAGAAAAAGACAAGTCACGCGTAACGACATTTATAGATATCTCATTCCATGTGCTTTATAGCAAATTTAGATAATCAGTGTTTAGACTTAACTACCACGAAAAGTGTTAAAACACCAGGAATGTAATCTCATCAGAGGGGACGTAATGCAATCGGTCTCGAGGTATAGCTTAAACAAACAAACAAACAAACAAAGATGTTTAGTGTCCAAGTAATTAATGATCTCTGTCTCATAGAGTTTTCGTTTTCTTTTCAAATCCTGCCATTTAAGCAAGAAAGTGCAAAGATTATTTGGATGTACCAAAGACCTGATAATTATCTAAAGAGAAAAGCTTCAAGTTTCCAAGTTGGGGGACAGGATATATATAGATATAACATTCTCTTTCATCAGCTAGGAAGTTCGATAATCTCAGAACAGGAATAGGTGTGTTGTTGATAAGTAATGTGATACGGGAAAGGTGAGTTCACTTCATTAGGAGGAAGAAGAAGAACAAGGGGAGATTAACGGAAACATAACATACACACACAGACACGCGCGAGCACACACACACACACACCACTACCACCACCACCACCACTACAACCTCCACTACCACCACCTTTGCACTACCACCATCTTTACCACCACCACCACTACCTTTGCACTACCACCACCTTTACCACCACCAACACTACCACTATACCCCCACTATACCACTATCACTACCACCCCTGGCCACCATCACCACCATCACTATACGTGCCATTACCACTACCCCGACTACCACCATCACCACCACCACCACCACCAAAACCATTGCCATCTCCACTACCACCACCTTTACCACCACCACCACTACCACTGTATATCCCCACTATCACTACCACCATCACCCCACCATTACCAACACCAACACCACCACACCATTACCACTACCCCGACTGCCACCATCACCACCACCACCACCATTACCACCTCCACTACCACCACCTTTGCACTACCACCACCTTTACCACCACCACCGCTACCACTATACTCCCATTATCACTACCACCACCACCCCACCACCATCACCACCACCACCTCCCCTACCACCACCTCCACCTCCCCTACCAGCACCACCATCGTCCATAGGTTAAAATCATCAAGTTTGAAGCAAGCTGAAAGTTAAGGACACAAAACGAACATACCTAAAGGAGAGAGAGAAAAAAGCTGATTATCGTTCTATTTTTTTAGTGACTTCTGCATCACGTGTTCTTCCCAAAATAATACCAAAAAACAAAATGCACTATAGAATTCATTGAATCATTGTCACTTACATAATTTGTTTCTTTAATTTCGTTCTCCAAGATTAGTTAATATCATTGTCATTATTCTGGCACAGGTGATCGGTTGTCGTATATTTTATCCTGACAACAATAACTATACATGTGACGAATAAAATGATCACTTGGCAATTAATTTCAAAGTGGAAATTTCTCCATTAAGTACACAATGTTACGTAAGAAATTTAAATTATCAATGTGCATAGGTTAGTATGCCATGTAAGGGTATGAAAGTTATAAAAACATCGAGATTGTCGCAAACAGTTGCAACATTATAACCTGCTTTGCAAGTATGACCTTAAAGGATATAACGTTGTTTCATGACAAGTCTAAACAATGTGTTTACATGACGTGAATCGCTGTTTTTCTATGAGAACATTTTATTTGCACCTTTTTCTCGATGAAGCATGAAACTACCTTCTTAAATGATAGAATACAATGTCGTATTTCGATCGTCCACATGAACGGGTTAATCATCAAAGTAGCATATTGTCAAGGAATGAATTACATTAAAATCCCTATTGATGTCGAAGAATACAAAGAACACTATAACATTTTGTCCATGACGTGTTCATCCTAGGATTATTACGTTTCGGATTATCTTGCAAGATTTTCGGATTTTATCTCCAGAGTAGAAACATCGAGCCGAAGGGCGCTAGATGGCGCTATATCACAAACCGTCAAGAATGCAGCTTTGCGCTGAACGGGACGAGGGACATGAAGTCTGTCCAGAGAAAATTTTTAGAAAGGCTCCAAAACATTTAATTTTTTGTCTTCCTGTGAAGAGCCCTGAAACACACCAACTGAGAATACAACAGAATATAAAATACATCAAGAAGTCGATGAAAGCCATGATCAAAACAATAAAAAGTCGCATTCAGAATGAGCAAGACCCTGTATTGTTTATGCACTGCTATCAATATGCCATTCATTCATCATGTTTGTTGTTGTAGATTATGTATTCCAATTGGTTTCAGTGCAATATACAACAAAGTTTCGTCCCAGCAGATCGTGGGTATAGAATAGTCCGCCTACGAGGAAGAGTCAAGTCAGTCTTGCACAGCCTACAAAACGGCTGGACCCTTGCGGCTGGTATCACACATCACTACGCTTGCTGCCACACACAGAGTCGATTCCCCACGGCTAAAGCCACAGGGAAGTACACGATAAACCACAGGCCGTCATTTCATGATTTCAGCTTTTCAGCTTTCCACATGATATTATGATTCATAGACCCACAATGAAAATTTAATGGAAAGAGCCTTTGAAGTTTGGTGTTCTAGTCTTTGCACTGAAGGCACTTCCGTCAATGCTTTATGTTATCAGCAGCTTCATTCACGTGACCAAACGTCCAGTGTATCGTTTAATGGGCCTCAGGTCACATGGTTTCTCTTACGACATTGGCCTGACTGCAACTGTCCGTCAGTTGAACTCTGTCGTCCTGCATTTGAATTCCTCTGTTGAAGTCATCATCCTCCTCCTCATCCGGACCGGTCGTGGCGTCAGGGTTTTCAACCACGACCTCAACGTCCCTCTGCGTTCGATGTTCGTACCGCATTCCGTACGACACTTGGTTCGGGCTAGGCCCAGGAGCGGCCATCGCCTCGTCGTATGATGGTGGCGGCGGTAGATGTGAATATGGCGAGAAATGCGTTTTCAGGGCGAAGGGAGTGCGGTAGGCGTAGCTCTCCCGCATCGCCCCGAGAGGTGAGGAGAACGAGGAGGTAGCCATGTGCATCGAGGCTCCTGCTGGTCTGCTGCGGAACGTGCCCACCTGATAGAAGTCTTGGTGCGGGTCGGCTCGGGTGGAAGACTGTTGGGCGCTATGGGAGAGACTGTGCTGAGTGCGAAGCAGCGAACAGCGATCGTTACATTTCTGTAAGCACTTGTAGAACCAGGCACAGCAGGCGATCAGACCCAGGACCGTAAAGATGGCGAGCATCCAAGGGAAGAGCTGGGACAGGTCCGCTGAAGGATAAACAACAGTCACGTGATTAGAATTTCTGACTCTTGGCAATACAGTTTACCAAATGATTCTCAGTTTTTATGTTATCCGTGAAGTGTACATGTTTGTTAAGATCTAGACAACCATTATGTACTCTTCGAATTTCCACCAAACATCTGTGATCAGCCGTCAGAAAATCATCTTAATGTCAAACACTTTGTGCCTACTATCATGACTATAGTAGTGTCTTTTGAAATAATACACAAAAATTGCCATATGAACGCCAGGGTATTTCAGTTATTCTCTTGTCGAATTTGTCCAAATCATTTGAATTAACCACTAAAGATATTTGTGCTAAACGGCGTATAAATGATAAAGTGAAAGGTCCGAAGGAGATCTCTAAGTACACTGTATAACAATAACAATGACATCATACGATCATGACAAATAATCGTTCGTCTGTCATTATGACGTCTGTCAATTTGACGTCGATCTCATTAAAAAAATGGTTACGTAATTGCATAGGTGACATGAAACGTTAAACTGATTGTAAACATAAAGATATGCCGAGTGGTATAACACATGTGATGACATTAAAGAATGAACATGACTATTTCATTCTCAAATATCGAAATCAAACTATCTGGTCATGTTCACACTTAAAAGGTGCTCCTGTACCGTTTACCGTTGAGGTAGTGAGAAAGATCATGACTGGTTCCCCCTTCTATACATATATTTTGCTACGTTGAAAAAAAAATATTCGTTGATTTTATTATATCCAATATTTTTGCCAACAAAGATCGCCTCTGAAGCCACATCATCTCGCCCTACAAATAACCTCACTGTCATCACCTCTTAGTCGAGACACATTACACGCCTCTACCACAATATTGCACGACATAGAGAGAATTAAGATGGTTAGCAGGGCCTCTAAAACAGAGAACAATTCAAATAGCCACAGGGACGTGGGTTTCCATGGCAACACCGCAAAGGATGCCGGGATCCATGTCATTAAGGTATTGACAGTCATAATGTATAAAATCCGGGCGTATGTCTACAATAAAATCATGATTCCTTATCAAGTCATGTCCATCTGGGTATGAAAACCCCAGACACGTACGGGACTTATTTAGGAGCACTTCTTGGTTTATAGAAACCCATGTAGCTATGACTGGACAACGAAAGGGAATATGATGAGGAACGTGAAGCGGTGAAAGACAGCGGAAGGGGGAAGGAGGGGGAAACGTAAAGAAAACTACCGCGGTAACCACACAGAAACTAAAATTAGAAATGGATAATGTCAGAACTTGGTGTGCCACTTTTTATGACTATACAACCGCTGTCATTCAACGAATGATACTGTTTACCACACTTATTCTTTATTTTGGTAACATTCTCCATTTATTTCGTCACATTTTCAGGGGATAGCTCCTGAGATGAATGTAATACTGTTATTCCATTTGTCTCAGGGCCTGTGAACTTGCATGTCGTAAAATAACATTTAAAAAAATATTAGTCGACAAGCTTGGTTACTGGAGAACATTGAGTCAGTAGGCCTATATTTATCCACGTCCCTGCATTTCCTTGATACTCGTGGGTGTTGTCTAGTAAAGAGTGTCCCTGTAACTTGGAAAAAGAATATAACCGAACAAAGATTAAGCAATATTTGAACATCACGACATGGTGGAGAAAACAACTTCGCCCATCTTTACTATTATCTATATACGATGATGACGACGATGACATTCTGCTTCCACAATGCTGAAAGCTAGTGCTTCCATTGCTGCCAAAGGGACGGTGACAGGTCTCGTTTCATTTTATTGCTTTTATTTTTGTTTGTTACTTAGTCTTTCTTGTGGGCTTCCATACCCCTTTTTCATGTTGTTTCAACCTATTTTTCCCATTTTCTATTTTCTTCTTTGGGACCCACATTCTTTAAACATTTTCTTTTAGTGGGTCCCTCCATTTTTCGCACATTGCAAATTATTTGATTCACTTTGATCACTTCAGCATTCATTACACTGTATATATCATTACTACATGTATAGGGTTTCACTGTTGCTTTATACTCTTTCTATTTCATACTGTCTTGCTTACTTTATTCTCTGTTATGAAAGAAAGTGATACATATGTTTTTTGTCGAATATAATGAAAAGGAACAAAATTGAATTGAATAGAATCAATGCAGATGATAGTCCTGCAAGCAGTTTGTAGTTTGTAGCCAGAGCTGTCAGAAATTCAATTTTGTTTTGTTTCTTCAAATTCATGAAATTGGGCTTCCGTCGAGATGTTTTCATTGCAACTAATTTACAAATTGCCCTACATCGACATAAATAAGCACTGAATAGATCAGTGTTATAGCAGTACCCGCTACATGCTATAAGGATTAGAACCAACACTTGCTGTCGGGCGAAAGCTCGGTGGTCTAGTGGAGATGACGCCTGTCCGGTGATCAGGAGGTCGTAGGTTCGAAACCTACTCGAGCATGGCTACTACTAAAACACTGATCAATTTGTTTTGTTTGTTTGTTTGTTTTTAATTTCATGTTTACAATTCCTTCTGCGACGTCCATCTCAAGGTAACTGATCTATCTTCTCAGATTATCTTTACTTGTAGATTGATTAATGTTCCTCATCACTACATTGATGAAAAGTCTTGTTTAAACCAAGACACTGTGTCCCTCGGATAGGACATAAAATGCAGGTCTTGTGAATGAGAGAGTCAGAGCTCACGCTGCTGCTGCACGTGGAAGATCCTGCTTCATTTATTCATCGCAAAGAGCAGGGTGTTTAACCCGGTAAAGTGGTCCCGCCTTCCATCCAGCTGGACCCCATGAAAGACCAGCTACTGCAGCTGAACATGGACTATCCAGCCATCTTCTCAGATGGAAATGAAACAAACAAACAAACAAAAAAACAAACATGTAAAGTTATAGTCAGTGCCAACCTGCCAACAGAACTCACGTAGATTGAACTGTGAGACTTATCTTTCCTATTCTGTCGATTTCACTGTACTTTATCATTATGGCGGCGTGTAATAAAGTAATTACCAACTCTCTAAATTCCTTAGATTGGAAATCAATCTATATGGTTGTGGTTAGGGATATAATCCCAAATTAGACTGAAAAATATATTGACTTCTAAATCTATTCGATTGAGATTTTCAAACTGGAATTGTCCCTCATATTAATCTAAGGAATTCAGAGAGAAGGCAATATTGGATTTCCGAGGACTAACCCCCACCTGAAGCTTAGAAAAACAGTACGATGTGCATGATAGACACACACTTGCATGCTTTTATACTGCTATCATTTTCATCATCAGCACCATCGTCGCCATCTCGTGGACACATGCATGGTTGCCATTTGACATTTCCTGCTATCATGGCTATACTGAGATCAACGTCTTGCTAGGAAGTGATAATATCACTTAATATTATTAATATCACTTACGTTTGCTGGATTTGAGTTAAAAATGTAGTTTACGTTGCTAAAAATGCTTCATGAGAATCCTGTGCGACTTTTGGCTTCTTTCTCTTTTTTGGTTTGTTGTTGTTGTTGTTGTTGTTTGTTTGTTTGTTTGTTTGTTTGTTTGTGTGTTTTTTTTGGTGTGTTTTTTAGTTTGTTTGGCTTGTTGGAAATATCAAATGTCAAATCTAATCCGTCCGCCATTTTGATTTTCGCCCCCGGAACCCATACTACGTCATAGTGGCTTTAATCACGATTTAGCATCTAATACAAAGTCTCTTTTTTTTATTGATGTCTTGACTCTCTTACCGTGAAACATGGCTGCCGGTTTTGAGATAGAATCAGACGCCCTCGTCGACGGCTAGATGGGAAGTCGGCTCAGTGCGTGCTCCCTTGGCTTGTGGCGACAGGAATTGCGTAATTCACTTGGGTTGACGCAGTGACAGGGGAATAAACTCTTTCAGTGACGTCATGGCCAGGGGGCCCCCGTTTGTACACCGTAGAGGGAGTGATGAATGGCAGCTGTGTGGAACGAGGGAAGAAGGAACACAAACCGCACATCAATAAAGCTAAATTTGTATACTTCATTGATACAGCCACGCATGCATGTAAATACGCCTAATTGTCGCCGTGAATCAGCTCGTCAAATGTATTATGTCCCGTCGAATTGCGGGGTAGAGGATGGGGAAACTGGCAAACTTGTTCTATTTATGTCGTACTTGTCCCTGTGTAACAATATAGACAAACACAAACACGTTAGGGGAGAAACCTTTCTGAACGACTACATTATATCCTGGTCACCCTTCTCATAACATGTTATTTAAAAGACACTAATTTATCATTGCAATTTCTCGAATCAAAAGATTTAAAAAAAAAATATGTGAAGCGATATTCAAACAGATGAAAAGACATTATTGAGTATGCAAAAGCTTCGAATTCATGTTGCCTCTATCTAGATATCTATCAAATAAATAGCACCTCATAATTACGGTAAGTCTTTTCAGACTGTGGTGTTATAATAAATCATTGCGGATTATTCTAAACAATACTGCCTTTGAGAACGTTAAGTGTGGAAAAAAAAAGTCATTAATACTTGTCCACATACTTGAAGCATCTAACAATTATTTTCAACCCTGCATCTTGTGTAGCTTCAGTCTGCTCGCTAACAAAAACATGAAGGAATAGTAACAGGAAGGAGACGTTACACTGTGTTGTATTGCCGTCCACTCACCTGCCTTTGGGCAGGTAGTAACCTAGGAATATATTAACGCTCCTTTATGTTTCTTGAAGAAATAAAGTATGTTATCTAAAATTAAAAAAAAAAATGTCTTTCATAGTTTCCTTTCAGCGAGCTGATTTCAACGTTTTAAAGTCTTGCGTTAACGCTTCAGGGCATACATAACAAATTCCACAGAAGTCCGGTGGGTTTGCGCTGGTTACCTTTCGGCTGTGGCATTAAGACGCCCTCTTGCGCTAAAGTGGCGGGAAATTAGATCCAGTACCTTTTCCGGCCTTTTGTAATCTAATTACTCGGCAGTGTACGGAAAAGTGATGTATTCCTAATGCACTTGGTCCTGAGCGCAACCTTTAACAATTACAGCTCGACCGTGGTCTAGCATTCTTCATCAAGTCACACCATACAGAATGTTTGTGCTACATTTTGGAAACATGCAGTCAAACAAATTGCCCTGTTCCGCATTGAGGGGGTGGGGTTGATATTGATGGAAAAAGCAGATTCTACACGAATTGAAAGATTCTACGAATTGAAAGTATTTGTCATGATATTATTGACCATCTCTAAATTCATTCGATACGGTTATGATACAGTTAAAGGGATCATACAGTTTTGGTTGAGACCTAATTTCAGGTTTCTAACATTTTTTGGTGAGATAATGAGAAACCTCTTATGAAATATGAAAGAGCATGTAATTCTATGAGGAATTCAACGTTAATTTGATGAAAATTGGTTTTGAAATGGCTGAGATATCCAAAAAAGAGCGATTCTAATAAAGTGTGGGACCCACACTTTATTACCATCGCTTTGTTTCACTTTGTTTTTGGATGTTTCAGTCATTCCACACCCGATTTTCATCAAACAAACTTTGAATTCCTCTTAAAATTGCATGCTCTGTACCATATCATAAGAGTTTTTTTGGTATCTCGCAAAAATTTAAAAGCCCAATTCTCATCTCCACCAATACTGTACTATCCCTTTAAGATCAGACTATCATTGCCTTTTAACTAAATTTGCTGATGACGTCAATTCGTATGTCCTTTCGTTGTTATATTTGGGTTTACGTTTCCGATTTAAAAAAAAGGAAGAAAGCAGATAATAAACAAACAGGCAAACAAAAAATGAATATTTCTACATTGCTGAATGTGTCTTCTCTGTAGGACTTTACAAAGAGAAGTGTTTTGCTGTTGTTGTTGCTGCTGCTGCTTTTGCCGTTGTTGTTGATGGGTGTTTTTTTTCCCTACCATGGTAAGTGTTCTTGTTTTTTGTAGAAATAGCTTATATTCCTCTGCAGAAGTTGCTTTTTGATAACTGGCTATATGGAGATAATGTGAAAAAAACATCACATAACTGAGATTAAGATTCAAGTAGAAAACTTATCACCACGTAATTGTGATAATAGAATATCATAGGAGCTAGGAATTGAAATAATGTCTGTTTTATGTTAAGTGCTGTCTGGGGCAAATTATTTGTATAGGGCCCCATTTTTCTCTTTCTTCTTTCTTTCTATAAAACAACAACAACACAATTGAAAGCCTGTAGAGATACAATCCTAAGAACACTTTTATTTTACTAAACATTCACTGCAAGAAGATAATTACTTAGCTGTAATTAGAAAAAAAAAATACATTCAACGCATATCATTAATTTGATCCGAAAGGTGCATGACTACTAGATAAATAGATATCGAATTATCTTGGCTTCGACAACTCGCCTCATGAATGTCGCCATGGTGCGAGTACTGCTCTAAGAAAAGTTTATTTGTTTGTTTGTTTGTTTCCTTGCTTGCTTGCTTGCTTGCTTGCTTGCTTGGTTGTTTGCTGTTTGTCATAAATTTTCTGTCTACTATTCTATCATTCCTAAAAGCTAGCACATTCCTTGATTCATTATCAGTTAACCTTTCAATTGCAGTCTGATCTAATTATGATGAAAAATCGATCAATATGTGATTACCGATTACTCCCTTGAGAGATCACAGCCCCCTATTCCACACGCGTTCATTAGGTTTCTCCCTCCCTCTCGTAGTCTAGGAGCGATATCATGTCTTAAAGGAAGTAAGGGCAGAAGTGAACTAGCCATGCATGCGAGCATAGACATTTTCTCCCCCTTACTAATACGTCTTATGAAAACTTAATTCAGCCGCGGAAGGATACCGTTCTAGTCAAAAAGTCCCTTCCCAGTGCGATTGGTTAAAAATAACGCGCTCAATTAGGCACGTTCAGACACTTGGGCAAAATCCCAAACCACCCCTCCCCCTGAACACCGAGCCTATATCAGCCACAGTAATCGTCCTACTTTGCAAGCCATATCGATTGCATGGGGATTCCTGGATTACCGCTAGCGTCATATTTGGTATTATAGGCTTACAATGTCATAAGATAGGTTAACCTTGCAGATGAAAATGCCCTATCTGGGCATGTCGCTTGACCACCAAGTCCTGTAGATTTTTTTTTTTCGGACGAAAAAGGCACCATAATATGGCCGCTCTGCATTTCAACTTAAATGATTTGTTAGAAATATTCTACATTTGACCACACATCAAAAACTATATCAGTGCTCCCATCATAGATCATCATACCTTTTTATAATAACTGTACATATTATGGTATTGTATTCTTCGTCTTTTTTGTGTGTGAAAGAAGTTATTATAGGTAGGTCCTGTGCTTTGCATAGGAACTTTTGATGTTTTCCAGAAGAACCTGACTTTAGTGGAACCAAACTTATTTTAATTTGATCTTACATTTGAGAAGATAAATATCAAGGGCGCCATTTTTACGTTACGGTGGGACATTCACTCACACAAAATACACAATGTCATACTGTATACTTTTGTCGGAAATGAAATAATATGAAATGAATGAACAGTCAATGGAGAAGGAAATACGAACAAACACCCAAAAGAAATGTAAATATTAAGTAGAGATGAATACCGGCACTGGGTATATAAGGAAAGGAAATGAGTTTTCAAATTTGGTGATAAAATATAAATTTTGTTAACGGAATTAATGTGCACATATATTTTGTCTTTGACTCATGTACATTGTAATCCGTATGTTAATGTTCTCTGTGATATTACTGAAAAGAAATTTGATTCACGTATGAAATGATGTTGAAGAAAACAAAACAATCAAACAATCAAATTTTCATCTTCCGTGCGTGTGTATCTCTTCCCACCTCCCTGGTATTTGTGTACATGTGTTGTGTATGTGTGTGTTCTCTTGATATAGAAGTCTGCTTGAAATCGTGTGTAATATTATGCGCGGAATTCACCGCAGCATTGCGATATTATTTCCGCAGCCTAATGAAGTGGCAACAAGTGATAGAGAAGCTAAACAAGGTGCTGACATTAATTACCACGTAACATGTCTACAACACCAAGTTGCTGTTCGCCGTTTTCAGACAAAGGAAATTCAATAACTGTTTACCTTGAGCTAAAAATTTGGTCAAGAAAGATCAGACATTCATTGATAAGCACAGCTGCTTGTTTTTCTCTGCAATTTGGCGACAGGAGGGGAAGTTAATCATTTTGGAAGAGAGCGATGAAATTTGAGCACCATGCACGCGAACGTTTTGAACAAACACCAGGAAATCGCTGATGATATTTACGATTTAAATGTCAGTTAACTCAGTTCGAATATATTACTCGACGAGTATCTCAATAAGAGCTAAATGTGACGTCATACAACACGTGCTCTTCGTTTTGAAATCACGCTCTTTTCCCCCCTCTTTTTTGGCCTTCTCGTAGATTTCATTTAACATAGATTATTTTGTATTCTCGAACACCCCTGCAGCTAGAAATTTTAGATTTCGAGCTGAAAATATTAGTTGCATAGATTAAGTGACGAACTAAAGGGGGGAAAACGAACTTCACTCATAATATACTTTTCAATCTCGATGTCAAGTTAGATTTTTTTTTTTTACCTGAGTGAATACTCAAATATTTGTATCTAATGGCTATCATTTACTTATTTTCATTATTGCCTGACAGTCAAGGATCCGTCATACCATTCCAAATTTCATGAAATGATAATTTTGTAGGTAAAATTTGCTTCAATGTATCAAAAACACGATTTTCGCTTAATCGCGCTTTATAGGGTTGAGCGAAGTGAGATTTTTTTTTTTTGGTGGGGGGGGGGGGGAGGGGTGGTATAGATTATAGTTTTTGAATAGGTTGATTAACAGAAAATTCGTTTGGTTTGTGACATTTCCTTTTTATTCGGGCAAGTACATTTTGGCATATATCATATCCACACTTACTATCATGGGAGGGAGGGGGATCCATTCTTTGTATACTCAGTCATTGAGTTGGGATTTTTTTTTCTTTCAATCCTGGTTGCGAACTGTTACTTTTAGTTTCATTCCTCATAAGAATAAATGAAATAAATGAATTGAATTGAATTTTCTTATTTTCAACAAATACTGTTCTGTTCGGTCTGATGTATTGAGTAATGTTTATTTTATTTGTTCTGATTGTTATCTCGTATGCGTTTGTTTACAGGGCCCTCTGGGAAACAGAACTTGATTACTGACAGAGCCACCATGCACAAATAAATCTAAATGAATAAATATATAAATAAACAAATAAATACATAGATAAGATTTAACTGCTTTTCTCGGAAGCAGCTTTTGATATCTACCCGCTCTCTAAATCCTCCAAGTTCCAAAAGCAAATTGTAGAAAATTGGGCATAAAAAGGTTGTGACCTTCAACGTTCCTTGACAGATCTGAATCACAATCACACACACACACACACACACACACACACACACACACACACACACACACACACAAACAAACAAACAAACACACACACACTCACATAAAGGCAGAGATGGCCTATTATAAGGACAGGTAAAGGGAAATCGAGCATTCATTGCCACAGCAACGTTTACATAATATGCACATTGATATGATAATGATTTGCATCAGATAATAAAATTGTTGTCAATTTGTGCAGACAGTTTATTTTTGGTTCTATTCTTTGTTGTTGTTGTTGCTGTTTTTCTTTTTTGAAAGTCAAAAATTCGTGACAAATCGTCAACCAATTCAAGATTACCTTGAGATATAGTAGAGATAGAGATGTTTTATGGATTACCTCTTTTCGGACAACGCAAAAGATAACAGAAGACAAAGCCAAAAAAGAAAAAAGCTTATAAAGTTTTAGGCTAATATGGTTTCAAACCAAAACTGGAATAAACAAAAACAAACAAACAAACGAAAAAAAAAACAATATATCACAGTCTACTAATTTGCCCCATTCCTCTTCCATGAAATGATCCTCCCCCCCCCAAAAAAAAAAAAATGAAGCGAAAATGACAAGCCACTTACTCTAGACAGCACGAAGTTGTTAGAAGTTGGTGCAGTACACTGGGACAATTTCTGCTGATTCACTGCTCAGGAACTGCATTGCATAAAACTCATCTTGCCATATCACCAGCGATTATTGTTAACCATACAGGGTCTCCGTTCTGTTATAAATGATTTCATTTGATTTGATCTGATTTCTTTCTTAGGTTATTTGTTAACATTTGATAACATGATTATTTGATAACATTTCAGAAACCAACCTATTGAAAATATACAAGACCTAATGTTCAAAAACAGGCTTATTGTAATCTTAGTATCAAATGATTATTGTAAGAATATAATATATATAAATAATAAACTTGCTGCAACCTACTTTATACCTTAATCAGGTGAATGAGTTTTACATTCCAGCTTATCCACTGCCAAACATTCATCTATCTCTATGAAAACATTTTCTTCCAATTGAATCATCGAGCTTTTACACATACAGTAGAGTTTTCTCACAACAATCAAACATCGAAAACTATTATATATATATAATTATATAAAAACATAAATGATCCATACTACAGTAGGAGTGTAACACTAAACACCTGTTACTCTGCATGCAGACTGGCATGTGTATTCAGGCTCTTTGGTGGCAAGAGTATTCATCAAATTAATGAGACAATCTATAATAGGAACGGCTTCATTGCTCTTTTCTTTTTTACTCAGCGGGCTATATTGTACCCAGTCAAACAATTTATGATAACTAGAGGATTTTCGAAAAGTGTACTGTCTGCTTTCAAAACTAGACGAGAACACTTCAATTTTCGGCTGCTGTTATCATCAATCATTAAATTTCTATTCTTCGAAGTGCCAAAGATAAGTGAAGTGACGTTAACATGAAGAGTCATTATATAGTTTAGTGGATTACTATGCACAAGCAACATATTGCACTCATTATATGGATATGAATTCAATGTTTTCTTCGCTTACATGATTTCAAACCTATACGGCCATGTTAATAAACGTAGCAAATTTTTGTCCAACATCAGAGTTTTTAAGGGGCCACTCTGATGTAACTAGAGTCGAATACACGGTTGTCAAGGTTTATACTCTTTTTACGAACTGTAGGGTTTATTTATAGGGATGTACACAGCGCGGCCAGCAGCAGATTAAAAAAGGTGAACACGTTTTTACCTAAACAGGAAAAGTGATATTAAGAATGATTACCTCGTGGCTTTTGGGCATAAAAAGGGTCACCCGGCCAAAGGGGGAGAGAGGGAGAGTAGGAGAGAGAGAGAGAGAGAGAGAAGGAGAGAGAGAGAGAGAGAGAGAGAGAGCCTATTTCGTCAACTTTTATTTTTTTTATAGACATACGCAAATACGTATTGCTGTCTGTGCGGAAAGGCCCTGACTAGAATGACAGAGCAGCCTGACATGCAGAAGGTGGAAGAGTAGACGTCTTGTCTAGAAAATGCTACGAATATCATAAACACGAAATCTAATTACAATTCTCTTACCACTTCAATATACTTTGGATATTAAGGATAATGGAAAGGTCTATCCACTTTTGAAAACTTTATGACTTTCTACATGTCAATTTATTTTCATAATGTTTTGATAATTCATCTGTGATTAATGTTTTGAATTATGTCGTGTTCAATACTATCTACATTTGTTTATGATTTTACTGTTTCAGAAATGGGGAAAAACAAGTTAACAACAACATGATAATAGATTGTTCATGATATTAATTCGTAGTTAATTAAAGGACAAGTTCACCTTCATATACACGTGGATTGAGTGAAGGCAACAATGTTAGTAGAACATATCAGTGAAAGTTTGGGGAAAATCTGACAATCCGTTCAAAAGTTATGAATTTTAAAAATATCTGTGCAATCACTGCCGGAGGAGAAGACTACTACAGTGTATGATGTCACATGCATACAACAATATAAGGAAAACATAGAGAAAATTTAACAAAACTTGACTTTTTGAATAAAGTGCACATTTCCTCGACTTGTAACTGACTTATGTTAGGGGTAATATTATTCCCCCTGACTTCTGAAAGAGAGACGTCGAGTGTTCTTTTATTATTTGAGAAAAGTCAGAATATCTTGAATTTTCTTTATACTTTCTTTATATAGTTGTACTCATATGACATCACAAGCTATAGTAGTCTTCTCATCCAGCCGGGACTGAGCAAATACTTCAAAAATTCATAACTTTTGAACGGATTGACCGATTTTCCTAAAACTCTCATTGATGTGTTCTACTAATATTGCTGCATTCACTCAACCCACATGTCTATGAAGGTGAACTTGTCCTTTAAGTGTTATTATCATCGTGGTCTGTACTGACATAGATCCAAACGTGATCCGGTCCTCAATCTCTGATACGTTTTATGATAACGAGTGATTATGTGTTGAATTCTTCCCTAAGATATTTAGAATTCGAAACTTGGTCATCAGAACGAAATATGAATGATTGCTTTCCAAATCAGAGAGAGAGAGAGAGAGAGAGAGAGAGAGAGAGAGACAGACATACAGACATACAGACCACGGCTATGTGGGTCTTGCCTGGTTTACACAAAATAAAATGCACATATCATTTCGGATAGCACTGATACGTATACTATTTCGACTCACACATCGCCGGACACATGGTCAAATTCAATGTGAAATATCACTAAAGATTAATTTTGTTACACTTGGTGCAGTATAACTGAAATCGATGTAAAAGTTGTGATGTCAGACATTTAGATTCATTACCTATAGAGTAGAATTAAAAAGAAAAAAAACACGCACAGATAGAATGATATAGACTTGGTCATCAAAATCCAGAATCTCCAAAAAGTTGAATTGTACACTTCCGTATTGTTTCATGTAGGCCTAACAAAGATAGTGGCCGGAACTACATATGCATATTAGCTCAGGAGATGAATATCATCACTTCTAAACTCTCAAATTGTTTTTGTTTTGTTTTTATGTGATATGAACAGTGTTTTCAGTCTACAATTATTCAACAACTGCAGCTCTCACCTCCTTTACAGGCATCAGCAGTGAATTATTAAAACTATGGATATAAGTTGTTGCCAAGGATACAAGAGTATATTATTCCGTTTGATTTAATTTAAAAAAGAGGAGTGTGCAAAATGTGATATTCTCATAGGATTTTGTGTGCCTGCCGTTGGGGGATTTCAGATGAGAATTGTCATCAACATAGTTCAGCATGATGAGCGCTACGTGGAAAACTAAGCCATACATCTAAAATTCCGTAACTTTCGTATGTTACGTCTGATTATGAGTGAAACCTTTAGTCTTTGTTCAAGTTTAGGTTTTCTATTAACCCTTTCTTTGCCAATGAGTCAATGTGCACAGATTTTGTACACACAACTCACATAGACAGGTAATGAATGTGGGACAGAGAGAGTTAAAAGCCACATTGGACATAAAGTGGAGTGTCACTTTGCACGAAGTGTCGGTTCCTATCCGTCAAAGGTTGCACAGGCTTGCTATGCACACCTTTCCAACACAGGTACGGTGACGTGTTGACTCTACGGACGATGTGCAACCGTGCACTGGCTAACGTGACGGATCTTAGATTCAATCAATATACACGTGCTCGTTAAGGCTTGCATCCCCTGATTGACTGGTCGAATTTAAGCGAATTAGGGTCTTCGAGTATCCAAGGTTGATCCACGATTAAGCTCCTGGCTTCAACGTCTACCAGCGTCACACAGGTATTAACATCTTGGAGGAATACCCGAGACGAGTTGCCATAATCACATTCTGTCCACTACCCAATTTTCGTGTCGGCATCCGCCCCCACGCAGAATGGTCAAACTGAATACTGTGTTTGGCGCTTGTTTTACATTGGAATTGAGGAACGACTCGTATCCTCTTCCTGTGTTTATAATATCAGTGGAAACATACACTTAATATGATTTGCAAACATCACATTTCATGTTTTGATGCTCTGAAAATACCTAATTTACTGTTGGACAAAAAAAAAGGAACTTAACAATTTGATTTGTCAAGGTACTTGGTTTAATCGCCATGGCATACGAAACATGTACGAAGGCCGGAAACATATCATCTTTCTTTCACTTGATATCATTAATCCATCCGTACGTCTTCAAAACCATATGACTAAAAATCACGTGAACTCTTCAAATATAAAGAAAAATATCAAATGCTGCCTGATGTATGGATGTCAAAAATATATGAGAAGATATTTTTGTTATCAAGTCTACTTGATAACAATTTCTCAAGACAAAATGCTTGCGTTTTGACAAAAATGAGGTATTTTTCAATGTTTGTAGTTTGATTATTCTTTCTCGTCAAATGAGATATCTAGAAATAACAATAATAAACTAATAAATGAAATGCTTTTTACACATCGAATGCAAGATTTTGGTAAAGTGAGTCTCAATAAACCTGATATGTTTTATATCATGACTACTCTTGATAGGTCATTCCTGAGTTTAAAACCCTAACTGATAACATAAATTATATCTGTCATGTATACCACATTATATTGTATTGTATTGCATTATATCATATTGCAATGTATTGTATTGCATATCATATTATATCATATCATATCATATTATATTATATCATATCATACTTCATCATATCAAAGATAATATCATGCATCTTTATATCATTTTCAGCTCATATATGAAAATTGCTGCGGTTTACCTATATGTTGCAGATAAGTGAAGCCATTATTATATCAAGAGTAGATCTGTCTCTCGTAGTGAGGACGGCACTATACACTCTTCTCGCTTCTTTCCACCATTATGGGGTATTGGTATATTTACTAATAATACATTCATGACTACAGTTTGTAGATGGGGCATGACAATACAATGTAATGCTTATTAAGGCAATGCCTATTTCTTGTATTGATGGCATTGCAAATTCACACAGCGACATGAAAGGTACATTTCCTTACCAATTCATTCGCAAATTCAGCAGTTTTTTTTTTTTTCATGGAATAGTTGAAGCTTTGGCAAGACACGCTATATGTACTTAATGTGATTCATTCTAGTGTGTAAAGTGTATCATGACATGCAAGTAACTCTACTCCAATACACTCCATAAACCTATACGTACACATCGAAGATTTGCAAAACAAACTAAGGACAGAGCACAAAATTTACTCTCTGTGACGTGACAGTCGGTAACTTACCGGAGCACTAGAATCCAGTTGTCTTCATCTAGCCATGAGTGTTCGAATCCTTGTATGATTATTTCCTTGAAGATGACAAAGCACCAACTGTGCATCGGACATGAAGAGGTCAAGATCTTTTCAACGTTGGCTTCCTCTATCACATGAAGAGAAACATAGTTTGCGTGAACTCGTCAGACGACACAGGGGCTGTTGCAAATCTTCGGAGTTCACCGTTGGGCGGGAAGGCGCGCGCACGGTGAAGTTTCAACCGACTCTTGGCAACATGACTTGATTGCGAATGAGTGTGTGGCTTTAGCCGCGTGTGTCTATGAGTCATTAACCGCTAAATACGAACCATGCGGGAAGGGGGCAAATTTTGCTTTTCTCTTCCATAGTCATCTATAAGTGTTTGTGTTCTTTAGACTATCTGTGTAGGGTATTGCCAAATTTCTGACATGCCATCATGTTTGAAAGTACCACCCACTGATGTGCGATTTAATTAAAAGGTGAAAATAATTCAATGTGATAATGTGACGAATCTATGTATACATGCATACCATTACACATAATTATCATTGTACATGACTGATTGATCAAGGCGCATTATAAACTTTAAAGGCATGTAGTGTTTAAGAGTACAACACTGATTAGACTTTTGAAAAGGAGACACCTCACTTACACACATGATTAGAAATTGAATCTTAAAGTGCAGGAAGCCATCTTGATACCTACACCGATAGATTACACCACACAGACGTGAGCTCCATTAGCACTAAGACATACTTACAGCTGATGGACAGTGCTTTTGGTTTACCTTGAAAGTATATGGGAATTGAAACACATCATAGAAATGCTTATTTATTCATATCATATCTCGTAGCCCAGGGGCTAAATTGCGTATAACATATAACATTACAAATACTATATACAGACAAATTCAAACTTTCAGACAGTTATTAAATAAAGCATTTACACGAATGATGGAAATGAGTGACAAAATATCGTAATTACAATATGTTGAGCAATATTCGATATATAGCATGCACGATGAGAAAATATTCACATTTGTCAAAGCAAGTAGAACTATATGAATAACTGATTTGAACATTACTATTTCTGAATATTACATAATCATATAGACGTATATATATACATATATATTGATCTATTTATTTATGTATGTATGTATATATTTATCTATTTATTCATTTATTCATTCATTCATTCATTTATTCATTTATTTATTCATTCATTTACTTATTTATTCATTTATTTAATTCTGTATTGAATCGGTGGATGCACAGTGCCTGCCGTCCACGTTACTCGGCTTCTCCAACTTTGTTGCATATCAAATGAATCATACTAACATTCTAATAATCTATTGTACCAGCAAATTTCTATTTGTCTGCGTCTTCTGTTTTTAAATATTGAAATCATTTTTTTTCACCCGAATCGTCTACGGGAATTCCGAAAAGGGGAGGCGCCTTTACAAAATTAGAATAAGGGGATGCACGCACCCATCCCTATTTTCTTTTTATTTCTTTTGTTTTAACAAAAATAAATAAATAAAAGGAGGCACGCGCCCGATGCGCCCCGCCCGGATCCGCTACTGCTTCAGTCATCGTGTCACTTTTCTAGCATGACAAATACTTATCCGCGTGGACCTAGTGGTTGATTATCGCTTAATCTTTGCGCTCCTGGACAGTGTATAGTCCTAATGAGGACACTTGTCTTCTTTCCTTCTCAAACATTATCCAGGAGTCCCCTCCCTTTCTATCTCCCTCTCTCTCTCTCTCTCTCTCTCTCTCTCTCTCTCTCTCTCATTATTAACATTAATGTTCCATTGACCTCTGTACACAAGCATGATACACTTCCGGTCCCGCCTATATTTACAGCCCTCTCCACCCTTTTCAAACATTGCCAACGGGTTCCAGTGGTCGTTTAGTCATAATGCGGACAATCTTTGGGGACAGCGCCGGATATCTACCGGGAAAAACCGGTTATTTGCCGGATTACCGAGTATGAGGCGTTCCCATCCTAACCCTGTATATCTTAATGGAAAGAAGAAGAAAAAAAACTGAAGTGGGACTTGGCCAGAATTAAGTTTAGTCTGGGATCACAGTCTCCTTTCTGCTTTATTTTATGATTTATTTTAAAATCTGTATGAGCCAGGAATAGGGTCCTCTATGAAACAAACTAAAATTTATTTCGTTCTTGATTTAGCTCTCTCAAGCAGTGACTGAGAGCACACCAGTTCTTGACTATAAAAAAAGGGTTTTTTCCACCTATCCCATTGACTAGGTGCTCATAACGCTTGTAGCATCAACCCAATTGTAATGCTTTGGGAGTGGAATGCAGTCTCTAGCAATTTTGAAGTGAGATTGAAAATTGGCGCTTTTCTCGCATCCCACTTCAGTATATCTCGTTTCTGTGAAATCTTGTTTTAGGTTTTCTTTTCAGTAGAGTGGATTTTACTGAATATTTTTTCAAGGAACTCCTGAATCATCAGGCACAATCCCATGTACCTTTGTCACCGTTAAGAGACAGAGAAAAAAAGATCTGGTGGGGCTACTGTGCTATAGTGGATAAGAATCTTGACTTTCAATCGTGCAGGTCCCGAGTTCGAGTCCTGTTTGTGCTATCACTGTACACCCTTGGACAAGATTTTTTTTACCCACCATGTCCCTCTCGACCCAAGGTGCATGATAACCGGGCATTTGGCAATGTTGGGATAATACTCATTGCAGAGCCCTCTGGAGGAGCAGTGATGAAATCTTTATAAGACCATAATCCTGTGAACTGTGTGTTTAAGGACTTCTATATAACATGAGTAGACCGCAATTTTACCAATATTAGTGAAGGCGATAGACTCATAGATTTTAGGTTATTCAGACAGTGCGTGACACGATTCTGTTGTAATGCCTTTTCAGGTTCATGATAATCATAGCTTCCTCCTTATCAATCAAGTAACCATCCTCCTCCCCCCCCCCCCCCATCCCTCTAGTCTATTTTCTCTATGCCTTTGGTCTTCTTACCTACCGATTCTCTTTCTCCTTCTCATCCTCCCTTTGCTTTGCTTCTCTTGTATTGTCCTTCTTATTTTTCTTCTTCATCGTGATTTTATGGTGGTCTACCTCTTCCTTCCCCCGTCCTATCCCTCCTCTTCTTCTTCTTCTTCGTCTTCTTTTTCTTCTTCATCCTCGTCTTCTTCCCCTCCTTTCAAATCTCAGCGTTCTTCAAGCTCTCTTCACTGCGTCCTGTAGCTGACGTTAGATGGCGCTCCTCTGGTGTCATCCAATGTCGTCGTTGCTAGTTTCGATTTGCTCACTCACGGAGTCACAGCTACATGACATTGTATTGCACCTGGCAGACCGTTAATTAGCGAATATCATAAGTGGTACGTAGGAAGAATGATCAGATGAAGATACTTCTCTCCAGAGTCCAGACACCGCGATGAAATGCGTTCTTGGGTCATCGTATTTCAGGGTTTCAAACAAGCAACCAAACAACCTCCCCCCCCCCCCCCCAAAAAAAAAAAAATGAACAAGAAAAAATCGCGCGAACAGAAACTAGCGCGAACACAAAAGCACGCGAATATTTTTGCTTGTCATATTTATGTACCACTACGCAATGTCTTGGTTCCGCAGAATCAAAGACATGCGAAATTCATCTTTCAAATCCTAATCGTCATGGAACCACACTGACACAGTTACGTTTGTCTATTTAAGACAGTGTTCATAATGTCATGTGTACGATTTGATGTACAAGCTACAAGTACCAATATCGTTAAGGTTATGATTTGCATATAGATATGATTATAGTATTTCAGGTATCATTTTAGAACTCGGACCGAAGTCTCATAAGTACCATTGTATCCATAGAGACCTAAGCCTATGGATTGGCTACATGCCTGGTAATACATTTAGTCGTCAAATTGTACATTACTTATTGGATACCAGTTTATGAACATTGTCAGCTCCGACAAGTTGTCAGTCTCTTACAGCATACAATAAGTAAAATCCTTGGTTCCGATTGCCTAAGAAAGTCCGGTCGCTTACTGTTACTGTGATGATTGTCAGAGACTGACTAACTTCTCCAGACTGTAGGAAAATTATATTGACAGGATGTCAGATGTTGTTGTTGTTTTTTTTTTTTTTTTTTTAGTATATGCTATATAGCTATTGCAATTCACAATGAGCAGTTATCTATGATTTTGGTGTTGGAATTACTCGGTAATTTTTAGACATCATCGGTTGCCTTTGAGAGTTTGTCGCCCTTCTCAATTCAAATTCAACTACCCGAAAGAGGGGTAACCGCAGGGGCGAAGCGTACAACCATCAATCCAAAGACTTACACTGTGCTATACCGCCACCTACGGATTGTGTGGTTCGATCATACAGCGACTATAACTCGTGTCGGCGAACTTTTCGTTTACTGGCAGGAGACCATTGCCGACTTCGGGCCATGATCGCGTTGTCCTCTCTAATACACATACCAGCATTATAGGGCCAACTCCCCTACAGCTCTAAATTGATATGAGTAAAGACAACGAATTGAAATATCTCACAGTGAGAGTTTAATTGACTTTAAATTGGTTCATTCAAAGATATGTAATGAAAATCCGGTGTTTGCTAACTTAGCAATTAAAATCCCCCGCCCTCGAGAAAAAAAAAAAATGTTAAGACGTTTTAATTATTTTAATGCGGAAGACCTTATACAAAAGATTTGTGCGATAGAGAGTGGGATCTTGGTGAGGCTATATGAAGTCATCACTTTCTCTGACATGGATTGTGATATCACCGCTTAGTGAAAATAATATTTTCACGAAACGGTGGTACACGAGGCGGTGACATCGCAATGCAAGTAGACGGTATGTGAAAATTTTTAGTTCTACAACCTTTTACCTGTTTTCGATATTAAACAAATGTTATCTGTTCTGTTTGACTGATTTAATCCATGTACTAGGTGTTACAAAAACATTTCCCACTTTTGATCCTTAATAGTTCAAAAAATATATATTAGATAACACTGACATTGATATGGGCAATAGCTGAATAGTGTACAATTTTGTTTGAGGAAATTTTTAAATGACAGCATGATTCAGTTTCACTACATTTAACATTAATTTCACAGTTAGGTTTCAGATTTTGCTCTATTTTCAGCCTTCTGTACAAAACTTTAACTTTGCACAGAAGTCAATTGGTGTGTATGGGAGTGTGTAGTTGACACCCAGACAATGGTCCTGGACAATGACCAGGATTTGAATGCTCTATCATTTATTCATGAGGAATTCCACTATATCACAGCTAGTCTTTATTCATTCTGAAATATGGTGTATGCAAGCACATGGAAGTATGTGCTTACTTTTTTATGTGCATGCATTTCACCCTTTGCTAGGAATTCAGACTAGCAGTGACCAGTGCAATCCATCATGAATAATTAATAAAGCATTCATGTGCCTAGGAGCAGAGCTTTGAACAGGTGGTATCCAGGTCCATTGTTCAGGGTCATTGTTAGTACACACTCACCTACACATCATTGTTTACATGAAAAGTTCAGGTTTTGTACAGAGGGTTAAACTTTGACCAAAATCTGGAACCTAACTTTGAAATCAATCATTGATTTCATGAAAATGATATAGGTTTTCATATTCAAATCACCTCCAACTAAATTGTACACTATTCAGTTATCTAATATCAATGACAGTTTTATCTGATATAATAGTTCTCGAGCTATTAAGCATCAAAAGTGGGAAATGTTTTTTGTAACACCTAGTACTACCACCCTCTCACTCCTTGATGTAGTTCCACTTAAAGTAAGTAATATTTGAACTACGTTATCTCTTTCTGTGCCAGGAAGTCTGGTCAGTGTGTGCAAAGCTATGGGGTTCTCTGTGCCAATCGTCAGTCAAAGCACACAAAGGGTTAAAGGACAAGTTCACCTTCATAAACATAAGGATTGAGAGAATGCAACAATATTAGTAGAACACATCAGTGAAAGTTTGAGGAAATTCAGACATTCCGTTCAAAAGTTATGAATTTTTGAAGTTTTTGTGCAGTAACCGCTGGATGAGAAGACTACTGCAGTGTATGAATAACTTAGATGTCACATGCGTACAACAATATAAGGAAAATATAAAGAGAATTTCACAAAATTCCATCTTTTGAGAAAAGTACACATTCCTCTGACTCGTTACCGACAAATGTTATGAGTAATATTATTCCCCCTGCCTTTAGAAAGAGGCAAATCAAGTGCTCTTTTATTATGCGAAAAAAGTGAAAATATGTTGAATTTTCTTTTACATTTTCTTTATACTGTTGTACGCATATGACTCACAAGCTGTAGTAGTCTCCTCATCCAGCGGTTCCAACACAAAAATTTTAAAAATTCATAACTTTTGCATCGATTATCCAATTTTCCTCAAACTTTCACTGATGTGTTCTACTAATATAGTCCATGGGCCAGGCCAGATATTGGTACCATCTGAGGCGGCAAAACCTTTTTGGTGTCATTTTGTTTGTCGGGCATAGATATGCTTATTAAGCTATGATAGCATTTCCAAATGAGTAGCTTAGTCATAGTAAATGAATTTTTAACCAATTTGGTCTCGTTGTTATATCCCTATACTTCTGAATCGAAACTAACCGCTATACAAAGAAGAGCACTGTCTTCTGTATGTTCCATAGAGCTGTAAAATGCAGCTCTATAGTATGTTCACAGGTGTTCTATTGTAAACGCGGTGCGCTTAGTCTTTATTCAAGGCAGCGAAGGGAATATCCAAAGGTTATGATGTCCACAGTGCTTAGTCTTTATTCTAGACGGCGAAGGGAATATTCAAAGCGTATGATACAGTGTATATCCTTTTATCTAAAAACAACAACAACAACAAAAGCAATTCCTCGTGAATTTTACCGTATCTTTCAATTATTTATCATTTTCCAGCGAAAACGCTACGGTGAAAACGCTGATACCACGCCAATGTCGCTTTATTTCCCTCCAACAATATAAGATATGCAAAAACAATGTACCGGTACACTACAATACATTATAATGAATGATATTGTAAATGAACAGAGTGATTTTTGTTTAAAACTGATGTATTTGTTGATAGGGTAGTATAAAAACAGTATAGATAATCCCTTTTATGAGGAACTTTAGATATGATAACGGTACATTGGTCTAGATAAAGACTAAGCGCACCGCGTGACAGCTGTGGACATCATAACCTTTTGGATATTCCCTTCGCTGCCTTGAATAAAAACTAAGCGCACCGCGTTTACAACAGAACACCTGTGGACATACAGAAGGCAGTGCTCTTCTTTGTATAGCGGTTTAGTTTCGATTCAGAAGTATAGGGATATAAAAACGAGACCAAATTGGTTAAAAATTCATTTATTATGACTAAGCTACTCATTTGGAAATGCTATCATAGCTTGATAAGCATATCTATGCCCGACAAACAAACTGACACCAAAAAGGTTGTGCCACCTCAGATGGTACCAACAACCCATTTTTCGGGTCTTGGCCCATGGACTAATATTGTTGCATTCTCTCAATCCTTATGTTTATGAAGGTGAACTTGTCTTTAACCAAGTTTGAAGGTTAATCATGCAGGACGAGACCCCAGAAATCACGGATGCTGTTCGTTATTCCGAATGTTCGCTATTCCGAAGGTTCGTTAATCCGAAACACACAAATTCCCTATACCCAGAGGTTCGTTAATCCGAAAATGAAAAAGGGTTCGTTAATCCGAACATTTGTGACGTTATTCCGAAGGTTCGTTATTCCAAAGATTTGTTAATCCGAAAATGACATTTGGAATAACGAAACTTCGGAATAACGAACCTTCGAACTGAAGAGCCTTCGGAATAACGAACCTTCGGAATAACGAGCTGTAATCACATTCTATAATGATTAGAGCATGAGTAGTAGAGTACGGCCATTAAATTGTAGACCACTGTATTTATGGAAGCAGTAAACATCCTTTCCTTTCCGGGCTATGTCAAAGAAATATAGAATTGCGTACGACAGAGAAATATGACAAAACGGCTTCTTTAGAATTTGCGGAATCATTTTTGCCTATATGAGTCAGATTCGTGTAATATAACTTTTCTCACTTAGCCTTTCAGGTCGAGTAATGTTGCTAGTTCCACAGGTTTTTGTTTTGTTTCTGGTTTTCTCTGAGCTTGGTTTAGTATCAAAGGGAATGTGGTAATATATTTGTCTATTTTAGCTGTTGTTATGTTTACATCAATTCGTTCATTTTCATTTCTATTCTTTTTGCCTCTTTTGAAAATGACAAACAAACTGTACGTGGCAATGTATTTAACAAGATTAGAGAGAGTCCTAACCAATAAGCATTCCACATAACCTGATCAATATTTGTTACATTTCTGGCCAACCATTTTTGGACTGAAATACCGCCCCCCCCCCCCCCCCCCCCAAAAAAAAAAAAAAAGCAACAGCAACAAAACAAGCAAACTAAACAACGTTCCTTTATTCTATGTCAGTCAAGCGCATGATATCGATATACTTTGAGAGATATATTTTCCAGGAACCTTACAGTTCCAACTAAATCCTCGTACAAACCTAAAAATCTTTGAGCAGAACAAAGCACATCTTAATGGACTGGATAGTAGAGAGAGGTTGTTAAGTACCTTTCAAGCATCTCGTGATGTAGTAGTGGGGAGAGGGAACTAAAGAGAGAGTTCGAAAAGGAGAAAACATGAACAGTTGACGGAAGTACTCGCCACTTTAATGAAACTTTACAAGAGGTGCTAGAATTCAAAACATCGGCGCATCAAAACGAAATGAACTTGTACTTGAAAACTATGTATCTTCCCCGAGAGTGCAAGTAGAATCCTCATGCAAATACTATAGAACTGAAGAAAAAAGGGTTTCTCATAGCAAAACTAGCAGGAGTTATAATCAATTCCATGCAGTTACCGTACAAATTTGAGCAGAGTTGAAGTTCGAACTTGTTTTGTTGTTGTTGTTGTTGTTGCTGTTGTTGGGCGGGTTTTTTGTTGTTGTTGTCGTCGTCGTCGTTGTTGTTGTTGTTGTTGTCGTTGTCGTTGTTGTTGTTGTTGTTGTTGTTGTTGTTGTTGTTGTTGTTGTTGTTGTTGTTGTTTAGTATGGATTTTTAGTTTGAGGGCGCAGTGAAGGTTCAGGTTGGGGCCTTGATAGGTTTTGGGGCTTGTCTAATTCAATGTTACGTTGTTGTTGTTTTTTGTTGTTGTTTTTTTTGGGGGGGGTTGGGGGGTGGGGGGTTGGTCTGGGTTTGGTCAAAATTTGGGTGCACTGTTGCGGTTGGTTCAGGGCCTTGGTCTGAGTTTTAGTAAGGGTCATTTCTCGAGGTATGATAAGGGTTTCTGATGTTATGTCCATCTCATTTGTTATGAGGTTTTACTCTTTTTTTTATCTGCACGAAACAGATATTACAACGGACTGTACTACCGTGGCATATTGTGAAGCACAACGTCCTGTAAGAGGTTATCGTAAGATTACCGACGCTTGTCTATTGTGCTTTCGCTGCGTGCTTCAATTCCAACAGTCAGCCACAAAAAAGCATAAACAAGAATAAACAATGTGATTGAGAGTTACTGGTGTCAGATCTAACAAAAATTTATTGGGCTGAATGTCTCACAAACATCGATAACATTTTGCTTTTATTGGAAGTGACATGAAATGAATGAATAGGAAGTCAGGAGAAAGGTCAGTGTGCTTGGGCAAGGAAATGTTAACTTGATGGATGAAATATGGCCCTCAGACAAATATGTCGCCTTGCTCGGTGACTTTTAGAAATCCATCCAACATATCAGTCTAATGTGCAGACTCTTCCTTCGCTATAACATTACGGTGTGCATGTAACTGCGATGTCAATGGCACAATACATAACAATTATTGCTCAACATTGCTTAGCGGGACAGACTTAAGGAAACTGAGCGCAAAGTTCGCTATCGCGCAATATAAAAAAAAAATCCTCTTGAAAATAGAATTATCAGAATTTGCATTATCAAAACTGAAACACTGAGTGAAAGTTTGGAAAGAATAACAAAAAAAAAGCTATTCTTTCTTCCCTTGACCTACTGTAAAACACGATTTTTTTTTTTTTTGCGGCATGAAATTTTGGCGAATGGAAGCCGACGGCCTTATTCGCATTGTGAAATTTTCGTGAGTTGCCTCTAACATTCAATGCATATAGTATAGACAAGATCTTTAGCGTGCATTTTAATATCACAAAATTCAGCTCTCGCGAAATTCGGGAAATTAAAATGCACGCTCACATTCCCCTTTTTACAGTATATGCCAGGGATTTTAGACATCGCGTACACTAAAAGAACTCGAAGGGTTAAGACGTTCAGCTGAAGTATCCTTGGTACACCATTTATTGAAGTTTCCTACCTCGTTCTCTCGTCCAAGTCAAAGTGTACCTCTTTGTATAAACAGTGGATACTACTGAAAATGAGACGCCCTCCCCTAGGAGGATATTGAGAACCGATTCAACGCGCAGCGGAAGTACTTGAGACCTTTCCGGTGACCCCCACGTGTGTCATGGGATAGTAACTCTCTCTGCATTTGCCATTCCTAGTCTACCTTCGCTATCACATGAATAATTCAGTAGTGGCTTTAATTGATTGATAGGTTTGTGGAAATGAACTTAGCCAAAGGGAAAGCTTCTTCCTTGGTTGAAAAAATATTTAGAATAAGAACTTTTTTCAAGCGGATCTATAGTACACACCGCATTCCTTCCTTTTGTACTATGTTATGCTATTCTTCTTAGTTTGTGGAAACAATTGTAGAGAGATTATTCTCATTAACGTTGTTTATAGTGTTATTGCCGTAATCTCAGACTCAAGGTGTCATCATCATCATCATTATCCTTATTATATCCTGGAAACTACTCTTTCTATTGTATCAATCGTCTTCCATTCTCCTTGGCCTTTTATTACTTCGTTTCCCCTTACTTCTGTGAGTCAATTTTCTGTTTTTTATTTTGTTCTCTGTTTCTTTTCCCCTGCTTTCATTCTCCTTCAAACCTCTATTTCTCTGTGCTTCTCATCTCAACTCATTGTCCGTCTCCGACAACCCTTAATTGTCAAAATTTTCACGCTTGAGATCTGTTTAAACAAACTTGTTCCGTTCTCAACTGCTCGAGTCCTCTCCTCGCCTCCACGCAAAGCAAACGAGCGTGGCGCCTCAAGACCGCCGTCCAGCGTGCGGTTTGGCAATTAAGCGGGATCGTTTGAATTCGCCTCACGTGACTACAGAGGGACCTACTTCGTGGTATGAACGAAAAGAAAAGCACACAGCAAATACATGAAGTAGACAAAATGAGGGTGTATCAGTGTGAAATGTCGCCCACTACCTCTTCGTTTGCCACAAGTGGTGGATCTCCAATTTGCAACCAGACCTAGAGCCTAGAGATGTCGGTAAAGATTGTTACGTCATCACAGACCTTGCTCGCCACTGACAGGTCCCCCCCCCCCCCGCCTTCCCTTTGCCGTGCAACAAAACTTGTCAATTACAGCACTGCTTACAATTGATGACGCGTCCCTCATAAATGTTGTGTAAGTTAATTCGTATTTGAAGACCATGATCAACTGCCATGGATAATGATAAAGTATCTCTCAGATGATTCTTAGTTGTGTAGGTTTTTACGGGACCATAGAATTAATATTGATTTGACAGTGAATATCTGATGACATACGGTTTTTTTAAGAAGCCTGAAACAATATAAAAACGGAAACGCAAGTAAGGAGGATGTAGTATTGTTGTTGATGTTGATCATGATCGTGTCATCTTCAACATGTCTATACCGGCAATGTCATCTCGAGTAGATCTGAAATTTGGTCAAAATACCTTCATAGCGTTTTACTGGAAAATGGTCATTACTTTCAACTAAGTGTCTTAGGATGAGCACCCAATGTGGGCATAGTGATATTGATTAATTGATGATTGATTGACTGATTGATTGATTGATTGATTGATTGATTGATTGATTGATTGATTGATTGATTGATTGATTCATTCATTCATTCATTCATTCATTCATTCATTCATTCATTCATTCATTCATTCATTCATTCATTCATTTATTCATTAATGGATTGATTCATTGATTCATTCATTTATTCTTTCTTTCGTTCGTTCATTCAATCATTCATTCATTCATTCATTGACTGATGACTGCATTCTGCTTTTTTATAGTACATTTGACATAAATGTAAGACAAAGTCAATTGAAGCTATTTCTAACATACATTATGAATTTATATAGGCCTGTATGTCAAACAAAAGATTCACTAATGGGAAGTTTGATTCACTGATTGGTATGAAATCAGTTTATCCCCATAAATGATGAAATGATACAGTAAAAGGATGAAAAAAGCGTATTAATGGAACCCATAGGAGACATACACGTCGCAGCGCCCTGGCGCTGGCATTCTTATAAGATACATGCCACCTCGACCCTTGCATAACAATTTCCGGACACGGAATCATGACGAGATGCCCCGCACCCGCACCCCCCCCCCCCCCTTCTCAAAAAAAGAAAAGAAAAGAAATAATGATAGTGATTATAATGATAACAAAGAAACAGGCAAAAAACTAGAAAGAGAGGAAGGATTGTTGAAAGTATGTCATGAGAAGATGAGAAGTTGTGCAAACAATGAAGTGTGTGTCTATGTCTATCTGAATTCTCTCCTTCCATGATGCCTTCCCTTATGTATTACCAAGTCATTCTTCAGATGAAGGACGTATGGTGACACCGGATTGTCAAACCACACAGCAAAAAATGGGGTTAATAAGGTGCCTGCGTTACTCTGACATGGGCGAACCACTTAACGCCAACATTGAAGTACTAATACCACTCCTCAGTGAGCGATATTAGGTACCTCTACTCACTAGCAGACCACAGCCACTCCAAACTAAGAGAACTTGGAGATAAGACATTATTAGACGATGCGTACAATTCTTTTAACGAAGTGCATTCTGTACCTCTAATTGTCAAAGCCAGGCGAGGAGAGTAGATAGTGGTTACAGTTCGTTATTCCGAAGGTGTGCTAATCCGAAAATGAATGAGGTGTGTAATTCCAAAGGTTCATTAGTACACACCTATTTTTCCGCAATAGCAAACTATTTCTCATTATTATCATATTTGTTTGGTATTGCAATGTATGCATAGTTTCTGTCATTATCCATTTATTTTCGCATGCTATACTTAAAGGCTTTAATAGATTGCAATTATTCTTACACATTCATAAAACAGAACGATTTGTCAATTGCATACTTTGTATCATATATTTACCTTTTTCTTGGACGGAAACAAAGTATATTTGAAATGAATTAGATTGAAATGAATTGAATTGAATTGAATTGAATTGAATTGAATATTTTCTTGATACACAATCGTCAGATCATGACAGTACATGCATATCTAGGAGAACGAGAATTCACGCAGAAGAAGAAGAACAACAACAACAATAACAACCCAACAAAAACAACAACAGCAACAAAAGCAGAAAGAAGAAAAAACGAAAGTGAATGAGCGGTAGAAGGAGGAGCAGATGGAGGAGGAGGAGGAGGAGGAGGACGATGAGGAGGAGAAGATGACCGAGAAGGAGTAAGAAATAGGAGTAATTAAGTAATAACGGAGGGACCCACTAAGAAACAGTGCTTCTTATGTGCTGGTCCCCCTAAGAAAATTTAAATCATTGAGGAATAAATCTACGGATGGATCGAGCCTACAAGTCAAGGAGACATATTCAGGACAGGACAGGGGACAAGATTGTGATAACATGCGATATAAAGATTGGAAGGGCAATGGAAAAACATTATAGATACTGAATTTTTCGAAGTTTGCTTATCGCTATTCAATCTTTATCACTTCAGTTATACGACAATAATATTACACAATTCCACAATTATTTTATACTCTTCTCAGTTTATTTTGCTTTGGTTAAGAAACCTTATTCTCTGTTACCAAAGAAAAGGAAATGTCTATGTTCTTTTCGAAAAAAAAATGAAATAAAATTTGAATTGAATTGAATTGAATTGAATTGAATTGAATTGAATTGAATTGAAAACGGGATTACATTTTAAGATAATGCCTACAGAGAAAGAAGTGTTTTTGTTGTTGTTGTTGTTGCTACTGCTGATGTTGTTGCTGTTATTGCTTTTGGCGTCTTAATCTTTCCGTCCGTACCTCCCTCCTTCTTTCTCTCCCTCTCCCTCTCTCTCTCTCTCTCTCTCTCCCTCTCTCTGTCTGTCTCTTTGCCTACCACTCTCTTTCCGTGATAATGACGAGCTCGAAATGTTTGTTGGTTCCCTGGTCGTTAAAGCACCACTTTGGTGGGCTCTTCAATACCTCGCACGACGTCCGAGTGATAGTCGACATGGCGGAAATCACTTTGCCGGCGATCCGCTGGGGATCCATTGTCGAATATCGTCCATACCCCGCGTGCCTAATGAATATTTATGAAGCCGTGAC